>NW_024412728.1:266907-273077 GCF_014898765.1 Herpailurus yagouaroundi | reverse complement strand
CATATTCATCAGGGATATTGGCCTGTAGTTCTCTTTTTTTACTGGGTATCTGTCTGGTTTAGGAATCAAAGTCATACTGGCTTCATAGAATGAGTCTGGAAGTTTTCCTTCCCTTTCTATTTTTTTGGAATAGCTTGAGAAGGATAGGTATTATCTCTGCTTTAAATGTCTGGTAGAACTCCCCTGGGAAGCCATCTGGTCCTGGACTCTTATTTTTTGGGAGATTTTTGATAACTGATTCAATTTCTTCACTGGTTAGGGGTCTGTTCAAGCTTTCTATTTCCTCCTGATTGAGTTTTGGAAGTGTGTGGGTGTTTAGGAATTTGTCCATTTCTTCCAGATTGTCCAGTTTGTTGGCATATAATTTTTCATAGTATTCCCTGATAATTGCTTGTATCTCTGAGGGATTGGTTGTAATCATTCCATTTTCCTTCATGTTTTTATCTATTTGGGTCATCTCCCTTTTCTTTTTGAGGAGCCCGGCTAGAGGCTTATCAATTTTGTTTATTTTTTCAAAAAACCAATTCTTGGTTTCGTTGATCTGCTCTACAGTTTTTTTAGATTCTATATTGTTTATTTCTGCTCTGATCTTTATTATTTCTCTTCTTCTGCTGGGTTTAGGCTGTCTTTGCTGTTCTGCTTCTACTTCCTTTAGGTGTGCTGTTAGATTTTGTATTTGGGATTTTTCTTGTTTCTTGAGATAGGCCTGGTTGCAATGTATTTTCCTCTCAGGACTGCCTTCGCTGCATCCCAAAGCATTTGGATGTTGTATTTTCATTTTCGTTTGTTTCCATATATTTTTTAATTTCTTCTCTAATTGCCTGGTTGACCCACTCATTCTTTAGTAGGGTGTCCTTTAACCTCCATGCTTTTGGAGGTTTTCCAGACTTTTTCTTGTGGTTGATTTCAAGCTTCATAACATTGTGGTCTGAAAGTATGCATGGTATGATCTCAATTCTTGTATACTTATGAAGGGCTGTTTTGTGACCCAGTATGTGATCTATTTTGGAGCATGTTCCATGTGCACTAGAGAAGAAAGTATATTCTCATGTTTTGGGATGCAGAGTTGTAAATATATCTGTCAAGTCCATCTGATCCAATGTCTCATTCAGGGCCCTTGTTTCTTTATTGACCGTGTGTCTAGATGATCTATCCGTTTCTGTAAGTGGAGTGTTAAAGTCCCCTGCAATTACCACATTCTTATCAATAAGGTTGCTTATGTTTGTGGGTAATTGTATATATTTGGGGGCTGTCGTATTCAGTGCATAGACGTATATAATTGTTAGCTCTTCCTGATGGATAAACCCTGTAATTATTATATAATGCCCTTCTTCATCTCTTGTTACAGCCTTTAATTTAATGTCTAGTTTGTCTGATAGAAGTATGGCTACTCCAGCTTTCTTTTGACTTCCAGTAGCATGATAAATAGTTCTCCATCCCCTCACTTTCAATCTGAAGGTGTCCTCAGGTCTAAAATGAGCCTCTTGTAGACAGCAAATAGATGGGTCTTGGTTTTTTATCCATTCTGATACCCTGTGTCTTTTGGTTGGCACATTTAGTGCATTTACGTTCAGTGTTATTTTAGAAAGATATGGGTTTAGAGTCATTGTGATGTCTGTAGGTTTCATGCTTGTAGTGATGTCTCTGGTACTTTGTCTCACAGGATCCCCCTTAAGATCTTTTGTAGGGCTGGTTTAGTGGTGACGAATTCCTTCAGTTTTTGTTTGTGTGGGAAGACCTTTATCTCTTCTTCTATTCTCAATGACAGACTTGCTGGATAAAGGATTCTCGGCTGCATATTTTTTTCTGTTCATCACATTGAAGATCCCCTGCCATTCATTTCTGGCCTGCCAAGTTTCAGTAGAGAGATCCGTCATGAGTCTTATGGGTCTCCCTTTATAAGTTAGAGTGTGTTTACCCCTAGCTGCTTTCAGAATTTTCTCTTTATCCTTGTATTTTGCCAGTTTCACTATGATATGTCATGCAGAAGATCGATTCAAGTTACGTCTGAAGGGAGTTCTCTGTGCCTCTTGGATTTCAATGCCTTTTTCCTTCCCCAGGTCAGGGAAGTTCTCAGCTATGATTTCTTCAAGTACACCTTCAGCACCTTTCCCTCTCTCTTCCTCCTCTGGCATACCAATTATGCATAGATTATTTCTCTTTAGTGCATCACTTAGTTCTCTAATTTTCCCCTCATACTCCTGGATTTTTTTTTATCTCTCTTTTTCTCAGCTTCCTCTTTTTCCATAATTTTAGCTTTTAGTTCACCTATTCTCTCCTCTGCCTCTTCAATCTGAGCTGTGGTCGTTTCCATTTTATTTTGCAGTTCATTCATAGCATTTTTTTTTTAATTTTTTTTCAACGTTTTTTATTTTATTTTTTGGGACAGAGAGAGACAGAGCATGAACGGGGGAGGGGCAGAGAGAGAGGGAGACACAGAATCGGAAACAGGCTCCAGGCTCCAAGCCATCAGCCCAGAGCCCGACGCGGGGCTCGAACTCACGGAGCACGAGATCGTGACCTGGCTGAAGTCGGACGCTTAACCGACTGCGCCACCCAGGCGCCCCCATTCATAGCATTTTTTAGCTCCTCCTGACTGTTCCTTAATCCCTTGGTCTCTGTAGCAATAGATTCTCTGCTGTCCTCTATACTGTTTTCAAGCCCAGGGATTAATTTTATGACTATTATCCTAAATTCACTTTCTGTTATATTGTTTAAATCCTTTTTGATCAGTTCATTAGCTGTTGTTATTTCCCGGAGATTCTTTTGAAGGAAATTCTTCCGTTTCATCATTTTGGGTAGTCCCTGGAGGGGGGTGGAACTGCAGGGCACTTCCCCTGTGCTGTCTTTTTTTTTTTTTTCCAATATATGAAATTTATTGTCAAATTGGTTTCCATACAACACCCAGTGCTCATCCCAAAAGGTGCCCTCCTCACTACCCATCACCCCCCCTCCCCTCCCTCCCACCCCCCATCAACCCTCAGTTTGTTCTCAGTTTTTAAGAGTCTCTTATGCTTTGGCTCTCTCCCACTCTAACCTCTTTTTTGTTTTTCCTTCCCCTCCCCCATGGTCTTCTGTTAAGTTTCTCAGGATCCAAACAGGAGTGAAACCATATGGTATCTGTCTTTCTCTGTATGGCTTATTTCACTTAGCATAACACTCTCCAGTTCCATCCACGTTGCTACAAAGGGTCATATTTCATTCTTTCTCATTGCCACGTAGTACTCCATTGTGTATATAAACCACAATTTCTTTATCCATTCATCAGTTGTTGTGTGCTGTCTTGAATAACTTGAGTTGGTGGGCGAGGCCGCAGTCAGACCTGATGTCTGCCCCAGCCCACCGCTGGGGCCACAGTCAGACTGGTGTGTACCTTCTCTTCCCCTCTCCTAGGGACGGATTCACTGTGGGGTGGTGTGGCTCCTGTCTAGGTACTGGCAGACTGCCAGGCTTGCGGTGCTGGGATCTGGCATATTATCTGGGGAGAATCGGCAAGGTGCACAGGGATGGGAGGGGCAGGCTCAGCTCACTTATCCTTCAGAGATCCACTTCAGGAGGGGCCCTGTGGCACGGGAGGGAGTCAGACCCGCCACCAGAGGGATGGATCCGCAGAAGCACAGCGTTGTGTGTTTGAGCGGTGCAAGCAAGTTCCCTGGCAGGAACTGGTTCTCTTTGGGATTTCGGCTGGGAGATGGGCGAGGGAGATGGCGCTGGCGAGCGACTTTGTTCCCCCGCCAAGCTGCACTCTGTTGTCGGGGGCTCAACAACTCTCCCTCCCGTTGTCCTCCAGCCCTACCGCTCTCCGCTCTCCGAGCAGAGCTGTTAGCTTATAACCTTCCAGATGTTAAGTCCTGCTTGCTGTCAGAACACACTCCGTCCTGCCCCTCGGCTTTTGCAAGCCAGACTCTGCTTGGCGGGCGGGCCGCCCCTCCGCCCTGGCTCCCTCCCACCAGTCCGTGGAGCGCGCACCGCCTCGCCGCCCTTCCTACCCTCTTCCATGGGCCTCTCGCCTGTTTTTGGTTCCAGAGACTGTTCTGCTAGTCTTCTAGCGGTTTTCTGGGTTATTTAGGTAGGTGTAGGTGGAATCTGAGTGATCTGCAGGACACGGTGAGCCCAGCGTCCTCCTACCCCGCTGTCTTCCCAAAAACCTCTTAACATTTATTTTTGAGAGAGAGAGAGAGAGAGAGAGAATGAGCAGGGAAGGTGCAGAGAGGGAGACACAGAACTTGCGGTGGGCCCCAGGCTCTAGGCTTTCAGCACAGAGCCCGATGCAGGGATGGAAGTCATGAACTGCGTGATCGTGACTGAGCAGAAGTTGGATGCTTCACTGACTGAGCCACCCAGGCACCCCTCTACATTTTCAATTTTGTGATTTTTTTTAATGTTACACATATATAATATTTATTCAAATTACATATATTTATATCATATATTGGTCATGTTATATTTTATGTCTTATGATTGCAATATTGAAGTTTTATGAGCTTCTCTTTACTACCTATTCTTTCTAAAGTTAACTCTTTTTTCCATTTGTACTTTACATTTTGTGCTATCAGTTGCTCTTTTTCTTTGTGCAATTCTTTGTGTACAATTTTTGACACATAAGTTAAATGTAGACTCCTCTAGAAAAATTTGTTTCTTTTACTAAATTTTGAGTCATTATCAATCCAGGACAATTATTAACTAAACTGATGACTAGAAGGTATTTTGGCCCAAGATAAGAAAGCAAATTTGGCTTACAAATCATAGAAAGATTAGTCTATAATTGCAAATTCTTTGAAATAGCTCTTTGCTCACTTTGTGTTAGATCAGAACAAATCTCCTTAGAATAGTCTTGTACTTGAAGATAGAGCCGATTTGATTTGATCCTTTTTTCTGAGGATATGAATGTATGAATCTTAGGTTCCCATATTTTCAGGGAGGGGATGTTTCTAATGCTCCTCACATGAATAAGCTCTGGGCATTATTTCCTGTCTATTAAGTTCGTGAGCTTGAGAAGGTAAGCTAAGATTTTCTAGATTTGAAATATACCCCAAGGTTCAGAACAACTATAATCCCTGGCTTATTGCCAATATTTATATTTTGGCCTAAATGATTATTCTGTTGATTCTTCTTTTGGGTGCTTAATATATGTATTTTACATTTTTAGTTGTTTTTGTAGGAAGAGGCAGCCTTAAAACTTAGTCTACTGTGTTAATGGAAAAGGATCCCCATTCACAATGGTTTCATTTCTGCTATTTATCCAGCACCAGAGTAGGTGGTAGAATACAGGTTCACCTAAACCAATGGTGATCTGTGTCTTCTGTGAGCCAGTGCTGGTCTGTGAATGTGCATCAGCCCACAAACAGATAGAGACAGAAGTTGAAAGTGAAACCTTATCCTGACTCAGACTGGTAATCACCAAGACAAAAATGAGCCTGTATATCAAGTCATTGGATCTGCTAAAAACAGTTTGATTATTAGCTGTTCGTGGACCAGAGGTAGAGGAGCACAGTGTCTAAACTGGAATGAGATTTTAGACTTTTGTGGGGGGTGTCACATAAAACCTGGTAACATATTGGATGCTCTTCCCAGAAATATGGACATGTACAATGAAATATAAAGTATCAGTGTATACGTAAGGATCATCTGAAGTGTTACAGATCTGGGTTACTTAATCCTAGGAAGAGACAAAGGCTGGAGAAGACATTTTGAATAATCATTTCATCACCCAACAATGGTACTCTGCTTATTTGCAAACAGAACAGAAGTAGACAAAAGTTGGACCCCATAACAACTATCAAGGGAAAACATTGAAATATTTCAATCGTCCAATCCAACCCGATACCTACAATGTACCAGATCAAGCTCTAGTCTCAGATCACTGCTCCAAATGTTGAAATTTGTCATTCTTTCCCATTCCTGACCCCCAATTTCCATGCTCAGAACTTGTACCTGTCTTCCCACATAGATTTCCACAATTTAAAAGTCTTGATGGAGGGCAGAGACCAGCTCCATCCACAGTGAAGAGAACCCACTTTACCAAACTGTCTTGCATTGGACATTCAGACTCTGACTCAGGACATGACAGATAGGCTGGGACAGCACTCCATGCATTTGACACAGGTGTTTGAGTGATAGTGGTGTCAGGCAGTTGCACGGGGCAGCAGCAATTGCAGTCCTAGCCTCAG
>NW_024412728.1:229407-261907 GCF_014898765.1 Herpailurus yagouaroundi | reverse complement strand
GCTGAGGTCATGACCCAGGATGGAGCCTGGGCTGACCCAGTCACAGGAAGCTCTTGCTGCACAAGGTCCTGGTGACAGGTGTTGTCCAAGTCTCTGTGATCACAGGTCCTGGTGAGACAAGGTTCCACAGAAGGGGCAAGGACAAGGAGCAGAGACATGACCCAGCTGAGGAGGGAGCACGACACTCCAAGGATGCACTGAGCACCGACTGGACACAGGCTCCATCCACGCTCGGCTCCTCCAGCCCTCTCCTGTCCCCACCTGCAACAGACATGGCACAGGAAACATGCGGGTTCTGGAAGGTTCTCAGCGCTTTCATTTATTTTCTGTTCCAACCATACAAATCCTCTCTTTTATTACCTCATCATGCCCACATACCAAGAATTACAAAACATAAATTCATATCTGGATTCTCATTTTCAATAGGAAAGTAAAGCATCAGTACTCAGTCCAACATGAAAAAAAGACGGGGATGGAGACGGTCCACCCCTCCTCGGCTGGAACAGGAAAGCAGGTCAGAAAGGGAACACAAATCAGTATGGGGAGGGGTCATGGAGGGCAGGGGGGGCCAGTCTCCTGTGTCCTCACAATATGCTAATAGGAACGCAGACACATTCTGACACCATCTGCAGAAAGTCAGGGGATCTCGATGGCACCAAGTGTGAACAGATCCTGTATTAGTCCCTGAGGGGCAGCGGGTCTCACACTGTGAAAAAATTAATCATGAACAGATTTAGATCAGTCACGTAAGTGCCACATTCTCAACAGCCCCCCACATGTCAACATGTCCCTAGTTCCCCCACCCTTTCCCACTTCAGGCCCTCTGGAGTCTTACCTTTAGGAGCCATTAGAGACGAATCAGAGCCCTGAATACTGTCATTGCCTGGGGTAGAACAAACAGGATGTGATCAGAGCCACAGGAGTTGAGACTAAAGGAGCAGCTATGGGGGGGGGGGTAGGGGGAGTGAGCTCCCCATTGGGGTCCTGTCTACACTATCCCAGGGTTTCAAGGATCACCCTCTCCAAACTTACGTGCAGCATGAGAGTAGCTCGGTCCTTTTTCTGCTGTGGGAAGAAAATATCATGTTACAAACCTGGGACAGCTGGGCCATGGGATCCTAGAGCAACCTCTTAGTCTTGGTCCACAATGAAGTTTCCAGAATTCTGACTGAAGACCCAGGACAGGCTCAGGAAACATGAAAAAAGAGGTGTGTGTGGGGGGGGCACAGGACCGCCTGACTTTCTGGAGGTCTGTCCTGAGCAGGGACCTTCCTCTCTGTCCTGTCACTGCTGGGAATCAGGTCCCCATCACCAGAATTACCAAGTGAAAATCTGTCCTTCATTTTCACAAGTGCTTTGCTACAGAGTGATTGTTAGTAACAGCTCCAGAGTGGGCAGCTACATGTGTGTGGATGGAACTTCCCAGGAACCAGGCAGGACAATGTGTTACCTAGGAAAACCCCCAGCGGGACAAGTGAACTCAGATCCCCCCACTCTGTTCCTACCTGAGAACTTCTTCCTCCAGATCACAGCTCCAACCACCACAATGACCACAAGGACAACCACACCAGCAATGATGCCCGGGATGGGGATGGAGGGCTGAGAGGATGGCTCTGGAAAGGGAAGGAAGGTGAGGGGCCCAGATATCTGGCTTCAGTCCTGACTTTGTGAAATTCTCCAGAAGGGCCCTGCATTCCCTGACAGGGGCTCGACCCCAAACCCTCCTTACCCCATCTCAAGGTGATGGGCTCGGGCAGCCCCTCGTGCTGCACATGGCACGTGTATCTCTGCTCCTCTCCAGAAGGCACCACCACAGCTGCCCACTTCTGGAAGGTCCCATCTCCCGCAGGTCTTGTCTCCACAAGCTCTGTGTCCTGGGTGTGGTCCTGCCCATCATGCTGCCAGGTCAGGGTGATCTCCGCAGGGTAGAAGCCCAAGGCCCAGCACCTCAGGGTCACCTCATGGTCAGAGATCCGGTGGCGGGTCACGTGTGTTTTGGGAGACTCTGAGGAAGAAAAATCAGAGAATCCACACTGTGGTTTAGCTTTATGGGCCACTGAAACTGCATCCATGTGACCATCCTGAGGTGGACAGGACCACTGGTCTGGATGGAAGAAGCACAAAACCCAGACAGCAGTCTAGCCTTTGGGATCTCCTGATCCTTGTTATGTTCTGGAATCTGGGAAAGAACCCCGGTAGGAAGCTGCAGGTCTAAGGGAGGAACACACTTTGGTCCTGACTGTGGTGGAGGGTGAATGACTCAGCAAACGCAGACTCAGATCTCCAAACATGTTCTCAGATGGAGAACAAGGCCTTGAGAGGGAAGGTCATGGTTCACAAGGTGGCTGCCAGGGTCAAAGGGAACTGCTGATGGGTTATTTCAGGGATGGTCTCAACCTGAGTCCCTGCTGGGGAGAGTGGATTCCTGTCTGTCCTTGAGAGAAAAGCTCCCTCTAGGTGAGTCACTCTCTAGCAGGAATATGAACAAGGAGGCGGATGTCCCTCTTCCCACCCGGGGAGGAGAGCTGTTCTGAAACGGAGTCCAAAATTTTCCCTTCCTTATGGGAAGCCAGCCCCGGTGAAGGGGAGATCGGGGAGGCCCCTCAGCCCCTGTACCTGCACGCAGCAGCGTCTCCTTCCCCATCTCCAGGTACCTGCGGAGCCCCGCCAAGCACGTGTCCTCCAGGTACTTCCTATAGCGCGCCGCCTCACCGGCCACCTCCCACTTGCGGCGTGTGATCTGCGCCGCGGTGTCCGCCGCCGTCCAGGAGCGCAGGTCCTCGTTCAGGGCGATGTAATCCGCGCCGTCGTAGGCCAACTGACTGTACCCGCGGAGGAGGCGTCCGTCAGGCCCGATGTCACAGCCATGCATTCTCTGGATGCTGTGTGACCCTGTCCCCGCCCCGCCCCCAGAGCAGCAGTGATTAAGGTGAAACCGAAAGCTAAATCCCCTAAAAGCTCCCGCGGGCTCTTCCCCGGTCGGGGGACTTGGGAGTCTCGCGGCTTCGAGGCTGCGCTCAGACACCGAGACTCGGGGCGACCCCGGCCCGTCCGTGGGGATGGGGGTCGTGCCCTGGACCCGGACCCGCGTCGCTCACCGGACTCGCTCTGGTTGTAGTAGCGGAGGGCGGTCTGCAGGTTCGGTCGGGCAATCTCTGCGTGCACCTTGGCGATCCGCGTCTCCCGGTCCCAATACTCTGGCCCCACCTGCTCCATCCACGGCGCCCGCGGCTCCATCCTCGGATTTGGGGCGTCGGTGTCGAACCGCACGAACTGCGTGTCGTCCACGTAGCCCACGGCGATGAAGCGGGGTTCCCCGAGGCCGGGCCGGGACATCGCGGTGTGGAAATACCTCAAGGAGTGGGAGCCTGCGGGCGCGGAGGGGCTGAGACCCCGCCCGACCCTCCTCCCCGCGAGGGGCCCGGGTCCCAGGGGGAGTCGGCCGGGAGGGCAGGGGGAGGAGGACCAGAGTAGGGGAGAGCAGGACGGAGTCCGGGAGGGACGGGGGAGGGGAGGCCCGGGTGGAGGTCTGGGTCTGGGCGGTGGACAGTCGGCTTCCCCGGGGGTTCCGCTTCCCCGCCGGGCGGTTTCTTCGCTCCTGCCCCTCAGAGTCCCTTTCCTCCCGAACCCGTACTCACCTGCCCAGGTCTGGGTCACGGCCAGGGCCCCCGACAGCAGCAGGAGGAGCGTTCGGGGCATAACAACCCGCATCCTCGGGGTCTGGTGAGAATGTGAGTCGCAGCTGGAACCGGAGGCAAGTGCAGAGACTATACCCCGGAACCGTGGTGCACTGGATTGGCTTCTTGGTAAACCCGTCGCCAATAGGAGTACAAACCGAGTCCGCATCATCAGTATCCAGGCAAAAAGACCTGACACGTTGTGGCAGGGAGGTGAAACCAGGGCAGATGGGAATTCCCCAACACTGGGCTTCCCAGAACGCGACACCGCCTTGGGGCCTGAGACCCTGGGAGGCAGGCCCAGGGACCTGGGGCTTTGCTCCTAGGCCTCATCTACTGCACAGAGGGCTCCTTGTCACGCTGTCTCCCTGAGTCGTGGCCTATGAGCTGTGTGAGTCATTGATTCTCCAATAGTTTGTTCTCAGCATATCTATACAGTCTTACAAATTAGTGAGGATCCCAGGGATAAGTTTGTGTCTGTGGGTATATCTATCAATATTTACCATAGTAGGAATAAAACAGGTTTAAATATTTTGAAATTCATTTGTAATCATATGAAAACTGAAATATGGTTTTTATTAAAAATAACAATTTTCCCAAATAAAAGGGGCAGTGAGAACACTGGTTTTGTTTCATTTTCCAGTTTGCAAGTCTCTTTCTTGTCTGTCTCGTTAGTAGACCACTAGACGTTAAGATTTGCCTCTGCATCTATTGTGTTGTTTTGGTTGAAGTATATGAAAAAAATTTACATCCTTGACCATAGGAGAATAGTATGTATCATAACCTTTTCAGATAATTATGGATATTCATCTTTGATATTATGTTAAAACTACACAAGTTGTACCTCCTCTGAGGTTATTTGCAAACTGGATCTTGAAACAGCATCATTGACTGTCTTCTGTGTTACATTCAATCCATAGGCCCATCTACATATGGAATGGATGTGTACTAATGCATGATTGTTGCATTAGTGGCTCATGTCCCACAGGAGAATAATATGGCCCAGTGGTGGCATCAGCCAGCTTCTAACCACACTGAGGCCCAGCTGTCATTGTCAGATCAGTTCCTGATGTGCGGGCTGCTGTTTTTTCTGTCTTCAATTCCATATTTTAAAATAGTTATGTTTTAAAAATAATTGGTGTTTTTGGGAGCCTGGGTGGCTCAGTTGGTTAAGTGTCTGACTCTTGATCTCATGGTTTATGAGATGGAGCCCTGTGTCAGGCTCTGCATTGACAGGGTGGAGTCTGCTTGGGATTCTCTCTGTCTCTGCCTCTCCCCTGCTCATACTCACTCTATCCTTCTCTGTCTCATTATAAATAAATAAACTTAAAAAAATTTTTTTAATATATATTTTTTAACGTTTATTTATTTTTGAGACAGAGAGAGACAGAGCATGAATGGAGGAGGGTCAGAGAGAGAGGGAGACACAGAATCTGAAACAGGCTCCAGGCTCTGAGCTGTCAGCACAGAGCCCGATGTGGGGCTCGAACTCACGGACTGCGAGATCATGACCTGAGCTGAAGTCGGACGCTTAACTGACTGAGCCACCCAGGTGCCCCAATAAATAAATAAACAAACTTTTAAAACCATCTGGAAGGACTTTTAAATTCTTAAAAATCCCAATATACATTGGCCCTGTTAGGGTTCTTAAGTGTTTATTTCTTCTTGTATCACTCCCTAAGGAGAAGCATTCTCTCAGCTTATCGATTGTGTAACTTATTCACACTAAAACTAGATTTAGGGTAGGTCTTAGGTTTAATGTTTTATAAGGAGGAATATTGGTCATGGTCTTTCCAGACCCTACTTCCAATATTTATCCTTTTGTCATGGAGTACCTCATTCCTGTCTCCTAACATGTCTGCCAAATTTGGTTACTGTTCTCTGTATCTCCTCAGAGGCCGATCTACTCAGGGAAATCAGAACCAGATGAGAGAAAGGAAAGGTAAGTTATACTGAGAGCAAAAAAAGAAGGAATCATGTAGTGATTCCATAATCACTAGTAATCATGTAGTAATTCCATAAGAGGGAATTAGTGGGATTCGTGTAGAGGGTGTATTTCCTGATCTCCCACTCTGGCACATTGTCTCTCTCCTCTACACACACACACCCGTGGGCCCACATCCCCCTACTCTCCACACACAGGCAGAGATTTTTGTGAAGTCTGTGCAGTGTTACATGGCCCTGGCCCAGCTCCTGGTGGAGCAGAACTTCCCAGCCATTGCTATCCACTGTGGGACATCCTGGGAGGAGAGGTGAGTCAGAGATGGAAAGATGTTTTGTGTCCTTGGGATGACATGAGACCCCTGAGAGAAAGGACTGTGAACATTTTTCTAATTTTCATTCTGACAAAGCCTTTCTTGGTGTCCATAGTTTAAAGATCTTTCATGATGAATTCTTGTGGCCACCAACCTATTTGGCCGAGGCATGGACATTGAGCAGGTAAACACTGCCATCAACTGCCACCTGCCTGAGGAATCCCACACTTACCTGGATCAGGTAAGCTGCACACCCACACAGGCATCCCAGTGTCCCCTCCCACCCCCTGATTTCCTATGTCTTCGTACATTACATCCTCGTCCCTCCTTTTGGGTGTCTTCCTACTTTGGGGTCTTCCAGTGCTACCCTCTGTCTCCTTGCAGGAGGCCTGAGCAGGCCAGTTCGCCCAAGGGCTTGGCCATTACATTTGTGTCAAGTGAAAACAATGCCAAGATCCTCAATGAGGTGCAGGGTCACATTGAGGTCAGTCGTAGTGAGCTGCTTGATGAGATGGATATTTCCTCCTTCCATGAGTATTGATCTCATGAAACTGGTTCCTCCAAGTCTTCAGAGTCTCCTCATTCCTCAGTGACTTTGTCTTGAAACAAAGTGCAGGCAGTGGTGCCTGATGCCTAATGGGTGCCTGACAAGTTTATGCCCTGATCTTGATGCCATGTTGGGATATTTTGTTTATTTCTCTGTGGGATCTCTTTCCTCTCTCGTCCAATTAATTTTCTTTTTTGCACCTCAGTCTTTCCCCTGACCCCACACCCCACATGAACATCTGCATGTATAGGGGTCTGTGATTCTGCCGGTCTAACTTAGCCTTTCCATGCCTTATTGTAACTGTTCTCTGCAGTTGCAGCCATGGGAGAGGACGCACCCATTCGAAGAGCCTGATGGAGGTCTCACACCCACAAACCATGAGATCATGCATGACCTCAGCTGAAATCAAGAGTCGGATGCCCACCCGACTGACCCACCCAGGCACTCCTAGAGTTTATTCTTCCTAATTAATTTCTTTTTAAAGATATTTTAAATTTGAATATAGTTGACACACAAGATTACATTAGTTTTGGGTGTACAACCCAGTGACTCAGCTTCTGTATACATTTTTTTTTTTTTAGAGAGAGGCAGCTAGAGCAGGGAAGAGAGGTAGAGGGAGAGAGAGAGAGAGAGAGAGAGAGAGAGACAGAGAATCTCAAGCCGGTTCAGTCCCGTGGGGCTTGATTCCATGACCTGGGATCATGACTGGAGAAACTACAGAGCCACCCAGAGGCCCTTCACTTTCTGTCTACACCATGCTGTGCTCACCAGAGTGTAGCTGCCATCTGTCACCACACAATGATGTTATAGTCTCACTGACGATATTCCCTGTGCTGTGCCTTTTATTCCTATGACCTGTTCCCTTCCATAACTGGAGCCTGTGTCTCCCACTCCCCTCACCCACTGTGCCCATCCTCCCAACCCCTTCCCTCTGGCAGTCATCAGTTTGTTCTCTGTATTTATAGGTCTGATTTTGCTGTTTGTTTCTTTACTCATTTATTTTGTTTTTTTAGATTACACATATGAGTGAAATCATATGGTACTTGTCTATCTCAGTCTGATTCATTTCACTTAGCAGACATACTGCCCTGTTTGTCCATCCATGTTGTCACAAGTGGCAGCACATATTTATATGTATGTGTACATACCACACATCTTCCTTATCCATTTGTCTATGGGTGGACACAGGTTCTATCAGTATGGCTTCTGAAAAAAAAAAAAAAAAAAAAAAAACCTCACACTTTTAACATCATCTGGGATGAGGGTGCCCCCTGGTGTCTGGGTCTCTGTCCAGGTGCTGGAGATGAAGGAGACCCTAGGGAGGGCCTGGTTGAGGAGGAGAAAGGCAGCTGGGTCTTGGAGGGCCTGGTTGAGGAGGAGAAAGGCAGTCCTGTGGCCGCACGTGGGGTGGAAGGTAAGGGGACACCCCCTCCCCTCACCCCACTGCTCTGCTCTCAGGTGGATTCTGACTGAGAAGTCTGAGTGGGGTCTGGACTGTAAGTCAGGTAGACATGTCTGAGCAGAAGCCTGGGCGTCAGTGGGAAGAGGAAGAAGCTTCTGAGCAGCCCTGGACTCCACAGGGGTCAGGCTCAGGGGTGAGGCGGGATTGCAGGAGAAGAGAGCTCAGGAGCCGGTGCCATTGCTGAGGTTTCTGTGTCCCTGTGCACCTCCTCCTCCAGCCCCTTGATGGAAATAACAGGGAAAATCTCTCAGACCTTCCTTTGCTTGTGTACTTTCTGTCTTTCAAATAAATAAACTAAAAAAAAAAAAAAAAGAATTAGTGTTTTCATTTTCTTTGAGTACATACTCAAGAGTGCAATTATTGGATTATATGACGAGTCACTATGTTGTAAACCTGAAAGGAATGGAAGAGTGTGTGTAAGCTGCACTCAAATAATAAGAAAAGAAAAAAGAAAAAGATAATTATAAATATTAGAGAACAATTTGGAAAGGAAGACACAAAATGTCTTGATAATAAGTAAATACAAACAAAAATGAGAATGTGGAATAAAAAATGGGAATAAACCTTGGTATCTTCAACTTGGCAAAGATGAAAGTAGGTTAGTTATGAGAGTGTCCAGCAGAGGGTGGGGAAAATATACCATCATAAAGAGCAATGGGAGTGAATACTGGTTTACAATTTCTAAAGAGTTCTTCTGAAATGTGTCTCCACAATTTAAATATGCTTATACTATGACATGGACATTCTCTTTGAGGGCTTTATCCTTTTTTAAAAAAATGTTTATTTATTCTGAGAAAAGGTGAGAGAGAGTGGATGCAGAAGTAGGGAGAGGGGCAGAGAAAGAGGAGAGAGAGAATCCCAAGCAGCCCCACACCAGGCTGGACCTCAGGTATCCAGAGATCATGACCTGAGCTGAAATCAAGAGTCTGATGTTTAACAGAGTGAGCTACCCAGGTGCCCCTCCTTTAGGAGTTTATCATAAGGAGATAATCATATATGTTGTCAAAAGTATATTTTCCTGGGAGCACCTGGATGGTTCAGTTGGTTAAGTGTCCAGTCCTAGCTCAGGTCATGATCTCACAGTTGGTGAGTTCGAGCCCTGCATGGGCTCTGTGCTGAGAGTCAGAGCCTGGAGCATACATTGGATTCTGTGTCTCCCTCTCTCTCTCTCTACCCCTCTCCTGCTTGTTCTCTATCTCTTTGTCTCTCTCACTCTCTCCCTCCCTCTAAAAAATAAATAAACATTAAAAAATTTTTCAAAATATATTTCAGGGATGTTTCTTGAATTGTGGTTTATAAAAACAGAGAAAGGAACTTATCTAAGTCTTATAGTCAATATGATAATGGAAGTATAAATAGTAGAATATCACCATGTGATGTACACAGAAGATAAAAGATAATCATCAAAGCAAACCCATGGGGCATCCCAGAGGGGATGCCTTTGCACAGAGAGGGAAAGGGAGACTCAGAGAGGATAAGGAGGTACTGGAACCAGAATTCAACCCACAAAGTTTGCAGAGGCCTTGTTGACTGTCTTTCCTTGGTTCCCTGTCCATTAGGAGGTGGGTATGACTGTTTACTCCATGCAAATGGATGGTTGCAATGTTCCAGAATGTTCTGCCATGGGAGGCTGGTAGGCTTAGAGTCTAGGAGGACGTTACAAGGCAGTGTGATTTACCTGCTCAAATCAAACTAAAGCCCATCATCCTGTGTACATCATACATCTCGAGGTTTCCAGTGGCTCAATGTCATCTGACTCCAGATGTAAGATGAAGAACAAGCGTGAGGCCCTAGTGACACAACACTGGCACTGTCCTGTGGGAGGTGGGCATTAGCAGAAATGACAGAGACAAACGTAAGTCACTCCTGAGATGAATGCTGCATGGAGAAAGTTCAGGATGTCTTGAGGAGAGATCACAGGAGATCTAGAGACCTAACAGGTCCCTTACTACTATAATCAATCATGTCTACAGAGTGTAAGAGGCATATGGCATATGGAACATAATCTGAACCACACACACTGGTGAACAACCCTAGAACAAGAAAGAGCTCTTGGGAGTTAAAACGATGACTCTAGAAATGAATAATTTAGTCGGTAAAGAGGATGATTACAGTTGTACTTCCCTGAAGTAGTACAGTAGGGAGGTAAAGGCAAGAGGAGAGAAGACCTGTTTGGTTCTTAAAATTTGTTTCTAAAAATTTCAAGAATATTTCTCAGAGTTGACAGGGAGCAACGCATATGTTGAAAGTCCTACCCAAGTTCTTAACTAGAGCGGATGACAAGAGACTCACACGAAGACATGTCACAATGAAATGTCAGGAGGAGGGTAGAGGAGCAGACACCTTGGAAACTCCAGACACAACAACACAGAACTGGCAGCTGGGAGACATGACCCACGGTCCCCAAATCCCGAGGACAACTGTGTCCAGGACAGAGTCTCTATCCCATTACCGTGGGAATCAGGGTGAGGGTAGCCCAAAAGCACGTCAGATGTTTAGAGTGTCAGTGTCTACTTTCCACGTTCCCTCCATGGGATACCACTAGGCAAAGGGGAAATGATGGAGAAAACCAAAAGAAGGGAGCACATGGGTTCCAGGCAACAGGAGGCCAGAAGGAAAGAGGCAGAGGGCACCCAGGCTGAGCTGAGGGGGTCCGGCTGTTGGCCCTGCCCCAGGTGTGCAGGCATCCCATCCACATGGGGCAGGACTGAGGGCTGCAGGACAGGCATCTGCACAGACATGAGGTGGAATAGTGGATGGGCTCGAATAGATTCATGAAGATTTACCCGGGAGGAGCTTGGGAAGGATTTAAATGAGAACAACAGAAACTAAGCAAATGAAGGATAAGATATGTATTTATTTCGGGAAAATAATAAGGTGAGTCAGGAAAGGTAAAGTAATCAAAGTCTACTAAATGCTCAGTTGTGAGTAGCACTTTACGGTCATACAAATGCAAACAGTGCACATTGAGCTAATCAAAGTTATACAATAATTATATGGGGCATATGGGATAGTGTGAAAGAGCAAATTCAGTAAAGATGATGCATAAACCTGAAAACCAGAAAATGGGTGCGAGAAGCAGGCTATTTAGAGGCACAGAAGCAATAATCAGAGAATCGGCTGAAAGAACTAGTGCAGGTGATCTCGGAGATTCAGGAAAGGGGGACATAGAAGATTGGGGACACCTGACTTGACCTCAAGCACTGCAGAAGTATTAGACTTTTTAAAACTCTGTGTCTATCCATTTGCTAAAGACAACATGGTGGGTGACAAATGGAGTCAGGAAAGTTCTGCACGGAGGCCATAGAGATGGGGCAGGAGTTGGCAGAGTCATGGAAACAAGTGTTGGATTTTTATGGGAGGATATTGTTTGGATTTCTTTAGTTGTGTTTCATGTTTTTGCATAGGAGTCAGGACAGCATGTTTGTATGGGGAACGGCTGAGCCAGCAGAGAGGGGGAAATGGATGATGCAGGTGCCCAAATGGAGGCGCAGCCTGAAACAGGAGGGGCACCTCCACCATCACTTAGTAGGTGAGGACACAGGTGCCTATGTGGGGGAGGGGAGGGAGGACTGTGCAGTTCTCAGTTGAGTCCTTCTTTCAGAGTGAGAAACAAAGGAGCTCATCATCTCAGGAAGGGGGGCAGGGAGGGGTGCAGGAGACTGAAGAAGGGGGAGGAAGTGCAAAGCAGCCCTTTCAGGAAGGGGACAGTGAGCTGACTGGGGAAATGGCATCTGGAGAGAGCAGGGCTAGGGCCCCTGAGCTCTGTGCTCATCACCTTAGAGAGAGAGAGTTCCAGCACCAGGAGCATCTATAATAGACTAGGAGACAACGCAACAAAATAGCTCAGGTGTGAGAATTACCATACTTTTTGCTTTGGCGTCATTAGCCTTTCTCATTTTATAATTTTTCTACACGGAATATACATTACATCATATATATTGTACACCATACATACACATCATAATCAGTTTATACATGTTTCTTTACACTTTAAAGAGGAAGGAGATGGTAGGAAAGTCAGCACCTCAGGCCACAGAGCTGGAAAGGCCGAGCCTGCCTGTCCATGCCCTGGGTAGGGGACTCACAGAGACTTTGCTCCATTTCTCAGAACCCAGTTGTATAGGGGGTTATGGGAGGTAGGGTGGGGGCAAGCAGGGTCTTTTTCTTCCTTTAGGGGTGTTCTCCTTTATTCTTTTATTACCATCTTGTCAGTTTTAATGCTTACTAGATGATGATTTTTATATGTTACATGGCATTTTAAGCTATTCTCATAGGAGGACCCGTCCATACAATCAAGCCCACCTGTTTCAGGAATGGAAATTCAAAGGCGAAATAGTTCAGTGAAAAGATGATTGGTCCTAAAGTAGAAGACCAGAACCTGAGTCTTAATTAATGGTCTGAGGATAATCTGCCAAGTGTTAAGGATTTAAACTAGTTTATTTTTTGAAAACATCACTCCAGCACATACAAGAGAATTCAGTAGATAATCACAAACATCCAAAAATAAAGAAGTCACATGGTAACCCCTCTTCCACCATCACCCAAGTTCTCTACCCAAAATCCATCACAGTGAGCCATTTATCCTTTCTCCTGCCCCCCAAAACACATCTGTGCATATGTGTCCACTGTTAGATCAGTGAAAAAGCTCAGGCCAGAGACTGGGGGAAGATATTTGCAAATCACATATCTGATAAAGGACTTGTTTTAGAATACCCATAAAACTCTTAAAAAGCAACAATAAGAAAAAAGTCATTAAAAAAAAATGAGCAAAAGCCTGAGCAGACAGCTCACCAAGAAGATATACTCATGGTGAATAAGCACTTGGGAAGGTGCTCATAGCAGGTGTCATTAGGGAAATGCAAAGGGAACAATAGTAATCTGCCCTCACACTCCCCTCAGAATGGTGGGAATCCAAACACTGATAATATTGAGTGCTGACCAGGACTTGGAGCACAGAAGGCCTTAATCAGTTGAAAGAGCAGACCTAGGCTGGCCGACTCCATTTTGATCTGTGTCCTCCATCTTGTTCTGTGACTCCATCTTGTTCTGTGTCCTCCATCTTGAGTGACTATGTCCCGGACATGGCCCCCTTTCCGGGAAAACGGCAGAAAGAAATTCCCGCTCAAACCTCAGACCACGCCTCCTCCCCTTGAGTAACTTCCCATTCAAACCACACCAGGCGACCTGTGCAACAGGACTCTGACCCTTCCCCAGCCAATTGGCTAAGGCCACGACCATTACCCTACCAACCGCCCCCAGATCCCTATAAAATCTTTGTGCTTTTGAAACTCACTCTCTCTCTCTGATATCTCACCTCTGTGTTGGTGCAGGTAGGGGATTGAGCTCGAGCTAGCTCAAATAAAGACTCTTTGCTTTTGCATCAGACTCGGCTCCCTGGTGGTCTTTGGGGATCACGAATTCTGGGTATAACACAGTAATGGCAGGAATACAAAATAGCACAGTCACTGTGGGAGTCAGCAGTTTCTTATAAAACCATACATAGACTAAGCATGCAAGGTACTGATCCCTCTCTCAGGTGGTTACCCAACTCATTAGAAAACTCATGTCTGCACAACAACTTTCATGCACATTTGCATAGTGGGACAGCCCTTAAATGTGGGCTGTACATCCTGACTTCCTTCCAAAGACTACTTTATGGGAAGGGACAAAGCATAAAAAGGAACTTCACAGGGAGAATCTGGGTAAGACGACCTTAGCCAGTAGGTGAAGGGTAACTTCATCAGTGATGTCCAAGTGATCACTGTATGCTCTTGATATGTTGGGTTGAGAATGGCCTGTCCAGTTGTGGTCTTCCCAACCCCATAGCGTCGGGCAGCCTAATTCACAATGAGGGATAGTCTATAATGTACCAGGAAGTTCTCCTCAAACATAAAAAAAAAAAAAAAAAAAAAGGAAAGTCTGAGAAATGGTGACATCCAGAGGAGCCTGAAGGAGACATGATTGGGACTTAACTCAGTATGGAATCTTGGGTGGGATCTTGGAAGAGAAAACAAACCAATAAAACAAATCCTGTGTGGAGTTCAGCAGTAGGAATGATGAGTATTGCGTCATCATCTGTGGTAAATGCATGAGGTTGAGGATGGTGTTCACAGAGCAACCGAGTGTGGGGCGAACAGGGACTTTGCGCTAGCTTTGTAATTCTCTGTAAATCTCAAACTGTTCTAAAACAAAAGTTTCTTTTTTACAGTAGCCCTCAGACAAGTACTAGGTCCAGGAGGAAAAACTGTCTACTTTTCAGGTTTCCTGGGGTTGTTCAAGGGCCTGGAGAGAGGGGTTGAGGGGAGGACAGAGGGAAACTACAGACACAGGACAGGGCTCAAGGATCTCCTCTCCTCTGCTCCCTGCCCCACCCCTGCACCTGCTGCCAGGGCTGCTAAGAAGGCACCTTCCTCCCCCCTTTCCCTCCCTGCTCAGCCTCAGGTCAGCCCAGTCCTCTCTCCTGGCGGTGCAGAACCGCAGAACTGGAGAGCGGCAGTGGCCCCGTGTGGCCACAGGAATGATGACAGAAAACCTGAGTGCCCTTTGGGCTTCTTCCCAGGGGCCTAATAGGACCTTGACCCTGGAGTCCCTGTCACTTGTTTCTGCTGCTGCTTCCAGGGCTACAGGATCCTCCTCCAGGGAACCAAATATGGATTGTCCATTCCTAAGATGTGGTCGAAGAAGGGGAGAAGGAGGAGGCGGAGCTCTGCTGAGTAATGACCTGAATCTGGGGAGGCTCCTGGAGAAGTGACCAGAGGTAGGAAATAGTGACATTAGGGGATGGAGGCCAACAAGAGTTCAGGAGGAGGAACCAGGACCAGAGGTCAGGGGAAGGGTCATCGTAGAGGACCCTTGGGGGAGGAGGAGTTCTGTCTTGAAGAGGCATGGGGGCATCCGGGTGGGGCCCTGGTGGATGTCTCTGTTTTGCACCTGATGGTCATTACACAGGATTTAGCCCTGTAATTGGTCAGGAAACTGTACTTAAGTTTAGGCCTTTTTCCATACTTACAGTATGAATAGTTCAAACATCCTGGAATGAAGGGGAAAGAAGAGAGAAGGAAGGTGGTTAAGGGGCTCCCTTTCTTCCAGAGCAAGACCCCCTTTTTCTGGGGAGGCAAGGAGGGTCAAGGAACGGAGAGGAGGGGCAGCAAGGTCTGTGCACCCTGAAGGGACCAGGTTCTAATTCTGGAGTTTCCAGATCCCACTCCCTGGGCTAAGATTTCACAGCCACCTGCCATTCACACCTGTGTCATAGCCCTGGTTACCTGGAAACATTTTCTATTTGTGAAGATGGGGAACCACTGCTCCAGGATGACAAGCCCCAGGGTCTCCGACAGGGAGGTGTGCAGCAGCTGGAGCTTGGAGACAGGACGTGTGATGAAGGCTAGACGCTGCAGGGGCTACAAGGAGATGAGCCAAGAGTCAGGCCCAGGCTTCTCCCTAACATTTTCCCCCAGGACCCAAATGTGTCCCATCCCCGCTCCTCAGGCCTGTAGGACCCAGGCATCTCAACATCATGCCCAAGATAGACATGGGGAGGAAGCTCCTGTGTGTGTGTGGGGGGGGGCGGGGGGGTCAGACCCCACACAGTTGGAGCCTGGAGAGTGGCCCCCTACTCCCCAGGACCCTGGTGTGCTGCCTCTTCTACCTCTTGGTGCACCCTCAAAACAGGGACCTGCTGTCTGGGTCCCTCAGGCCTGGTTTCTCTCCCTGCAATCTGTGAAGTCACAACCTCTGTTTCTGTTGCGTCTATAGACCTCACATTGTCATTTCTGTACATTGTCACTCAGGTACAGAGAATTCTAACATCCCTGTGATTGCTTCTCTAAGCCATGACAACCCAGGGAGGTTGACGTGTATTCTAATTTCCAATTATTTGTGGATTTCCCAGAGTTCCTCATGTTACAGATTTCTAATTTAATGTCACTGCAGTTACAGAGTGTACTCTATAATTTCCCTGCCTTCACATTTATTTAAGGTCAGTCTGTGATCTATTTTGGCTCATGGAATGATTGAAGTCCTCTAATCCTTACCTGTTCTATTAACGAGAGAAGAGTATTGATCTCTAAATATAATAGTTAATTTCTCCATTTCTTTACATTTCTTCCACTTTATGTCACCTGTTTAAGAGCTCTGTACTGAGGGTCTTCTCCATTCATTACTTTGTCTTGCTGTGATGCTGACCTATTATTCTCATAGAACATCCTTATCTGTGTCTAGCAATGCTCCCTCCCTGTGTGACAGCCTATTTTGCTTCATATTAATGCAACAGTCCAGACTTCTTATGCTTTTTATTCCCATGGGATATTCATTCCTTTGCCCTTTAAGTTTTAACTTATTTTTGGTTTTGTAGTTCAAGTGTTTCTATTCTACATAGTGTATAGTCCATCTTGATATTTATGCAGTCTGATAATGTCAACTTTTTGAGTAGAATTTTACTTGGTTTATATTTAATGATTCCTGACATGGTGGGATTTGGGTCTATCATTTTGCTCTTTGTTTCTGAAGTATCTCATGTCTTTTCCATTCTTGTACCTTCTTTTCTACCTTCCTTTGTTTCAAGCAAATAGTTTTTGTTTAAAATTTGATTCTTCTAGTGGCCCTTTAGCTATACTTATTTCCATTAATTTTAATTGAAGTTGTAGGAATTGAAATCTGCATCTTTAACTTTTCACAATCTACTTAAGGTAACATTGAAGTCCATCCAGTAAATACAGGAATAGAGTTTCATTTGGCCCCCTCTGTGCTAGTATTGTTACATGTGTCACCAGCATACATTGTAAGCAAGATAATATTATGTACTACTTAGGGTTTGGAACAGTCATATGTCTTTTAAATAAGTTAAGAAGAAAATGTACATATACAGAATAACACCATTTCTGGTGTTAGTCCATTCTGTTTATGAGTTAACATCTAGTGTCATTTCTTTTTGGCCTGCAGGACTTCCTTTAAAAGTAGTTCGTGGTGGGGAGCTCTCAATGAATTCTCCTAGCTTATATTTCTGTAAAATTTACTCCTCATTTATACTTAACCTATTTCATATTTATCTTCACTTTGCCATTTTGTCCCTACTTTTGGTTTTGTTTGTTAAGGTTTTCATATGAGATAAAATTCTCCAGATGTGAACGCACAGAGGGATGTCAACAATGGTTTAGACTCATGGAACTGGTAAGATGAGGAGGATAGTAAACAGGTCCCTTATCCTAAAGTTTTCTGTTGCCCCTTGGCATCTGGTCGTCTCCCCCTGGACCCTACCTTGGGCAACCACTGGTTTCCTTTCTGCCTGTCATTGTGACATTTCTCATTCTATTAGGTTTATCACCAGGGAGGCTCTCTTTATCTCCTGCCATGCCTTCTCTTTTCAGATCTCTTTTATTCCTGATATTAATATAGTAGCCTCCTCATGTCACAGTTTGCATGGCACAGCTGTTCCAGCAGCTTATATTCTACCTGTGTCTTCACAGTGAGCATGCACGTCTTGTACACAGCACCCAGTCAGCTTGTGTATTAGCCTCTCTGCACACTGGTGACCTATCTTTCCCAGACATGTGGCTGTATCTGCAGTGGTGTCACATCTTCAGCCTGCTTCTCCCCAGTAGAATTGTAGGATTCTAGAGGCCTCTTTTCCTTTTCTATGTCTCTGCCTCTTTTCTTAAAAATTTCCAGCATTCCTGCTGATCTCTTTCTCCTAAAATCTCACCTCAAAGTGAGATGGGACCAGAGTCACAGTGATGCGAAGGCGAGACGTGGGCTGGAGGATCGACGTGTGGCTACTGGCAGGTAGCTTCAGTGTCCGCGGGCTTTTAGGGGGAAGCCTCAGCTCCTCACTCATGAGTCTCTCTGCAAATGAGGATCTTTCTCACAGAGAACCTGGCTTCTTCCAAAATCAGAATCCAAGAGAGGGAAAGAAAGAGAAGAGAGAGAGAAAACCATGGTACCTTTGAGACCCAATCTCTGAAGTCACACACCAACACATCCCCCTTATTCTGTCCATGAGAAGTGAGTCACTGAGTCCAGTTTGGACACAAGAGGAGGAGAATCAGTTCTACCTCTTCATGGGGGGAGTATCCGTGAATCTATGAACATTTTAAAACCACCACGTCCTGTGTGGAAGGTGTTGCTAACCTCTGTTGCTTTGAAGATTTGTCTTCTTTTTGTCTCTTCTCATGTGGACATGGATGAGCCTCGGTGTGGTTTTCTTTGGCTTCTCTTGTCTGTTGGGTTACAAGCTTCTTGGATCTATATTTTAAAGGATTTTGCACTAAATCAGAAGAATTGTCAAACATGATTTCTCCAAATGCTTTTCTGCTCTTTTTTCTCCTCATTTTTGAACTGTGATCATCTATTTGTCTTTTTTATATTCTCCTGTGGATTTCTGAGGTTTTGTTTCTCTCCAATCTTTTCTCTGTGTTTTTGGATTAGGTAATTTCTATTGATGTATATTTGACCTCATTGATGCTTTATTCTGCCTTCCCAGGTCTTCTGTGGAGTTTACCCGTTGAACTTTAATTACATTTTTTTTCTTTTCACTTGTTGAATTTCTATTTGGTCTTCTGTGTACATTTGTATTTCATTGTTCAAATGCCTTTTCTGTTCACTCTGTAAGAACAATATTTTATTAAATTCCTTTAACACATATTTATTCCATTCTTTGAACACATTTCCTGAAGCTGCACGGGAGCCTTCGGTGCTGATTTTAATATCTGAGCACACGGGGAATACGTTTATGTTGACTTTCTCATAGTCACACATTTCCATTTCTTTGCATGTCTGGGAATATGTCCTTTAAAAGTGGACTATGAGTTTTAAGTTTTAGCAAATGGGCAATCTATTCTATTATGATTTTGAAGATTTTTTTTTCCTGCAAGGGTTTCAATTGCATGGACTCCACTATGACCTGAACCTTGCAGTGTTGATCAAGATCAAGCGTTGCAAGGTCTACTGACTGAGCCAGCCAGGTGTCCCCAGTATGATTTTTCTTGCTGCTACCTGAGCCTTGTGCTGATTGGAGAATTCATAAGTCAATGGCGCAGATGCACAGATTGGATCAGGACAGTTCTGTCTTTAAAGCTAGACCTCCCTCTGGTTCCTTCTGCATTATCAGCAGTGTCTCCTGAGTGTCCCCCAGCCATGCAGAGTGTGGTGCTCATCCGGGGATTTTGACCGAGATTCGATTCAGATTTCAGATCTCAACCCTCTGCTGCTCCCTCACTTTCAAATTTCCCCTTTAAGTGTCCAGTTCCTTGGCACTGTGACTGCTGTCATCTGTGCCGTGAGCCACTGGGTTACAGTTATGCTGGGGGAGGGGAGCACCCAGAGGGGAGAAGTCTCTGAGCTTGCATTTCTTGCCTATCATAGTGATGGTTATTTAAGATTAAAGTTCTCATGTTCCTGCCGGCCTGCATTTACTTTTCAGTGACTTCAAATGTTTATTTTTGAAGTTTTTCTTCAGTTTTGATAATTGTCTTCTGGGGAGGAACTAACTCCACCCCCTCCTCCTGTCATTACCAGAGAAGTCTCGCCTGAAAGAGGATTTGGGGTAAAAAGGTCCCAGCCCATGATCTGATCTTGTGAGAACAAGGTGAATTCAGGCACCTGTGGTTCTGTATTCAGGCTTCTCCAGCTGAAATACGGGGAAGCCCGGGATCTGGGCACAAGCTGACTGCATATAACCCACAGTGACATAGAAGGACACCCCTGGGCCACCTCTCTTCCACTGCTTCTATAGTATTAGCTAAAAAACGCTCTGTACATGAGAATTTTCTTACATTATCTGCATTGAGTCACCAAAAGGCAGCAAGGTTTGAATAGAGGCCTTGGAAGTGGTTGAGTTAAATCTGAAACAAGCTCCGCCTTGTCCTCCTTCGTCCTCGGAAGCTGCAATGACCATGACTCTTCCCATCTAATGGCTGCTTGTAGCCTTCATCAGGGAGATGCCCATATTCTTCCCTGTGCTCTGGGCATTTGCGCTGGAGGCTTCTCTCCAGTTCTGAGGAACACCAGCCCTCGGAGATATAAGTGCATTGGCATCATCAGATCCTCCTGAGTAACAATTGTTATCCCCCCAAAGAACAACGGAGGATTTCTCATCTCACACGGGTTCTTCTCACATCACAAAGGTATAAAAGTGTACCGAATCCTCCTTGGGAAGTGGATATGGCACAATTTTTTGAGGGCCAAGCTTGTACTCAGAGGCCTCAGCAAACTACACCAATCATTGTTTGGCAGAAGATGTGCTCATTAGCGGCTCTACCCAAACCTCTGGGCTCTGAGGGACTTGACTGCAGATCTAGTGAAGCATGCTTCACTGATGGGACAGCTCAGTGTTCCTGTGTGGCAAATGCAAAAAAGCCCTGTGGCCACCCACCAATGAGGGGAAGCTGCTACCAGCACCCAGCAATGGAGACTTGGTGCAGTTAAGGTGACATGATTGCCCAAAGGTCACACAGGTGACATTAACTGAAACACTGACTGAAGCACATAGATTCATGGGCTTTCATGAATGGAAATGGCCATTTGGTTTTTGAACACTGGATTTTGAAGGGCACATCACATGGTGAAACTCCTTACAAAGAAGGGGAAGGAATCTAACACTGAATCTTTATGTTCCACATTTCATGCCCAGGACAATGGATTTCAGGAACAGCACCAGATTTACAGGATCAGGATCTGCATTTTTAACAAGATCTTCACAAAATTTGCTTATGTGCTGGAACTTCAGAAGCACGGCTCCAGGACCATTTTCTTCAAGGTGTGATCTCCAAGCACCTGGGGCACCACTCAAAGAGCAAATTCTCAAGCTCTGCTCCAGAGGTGGTGCATCTGGATCTCTGTGGGTAGATGCACCCAGGAAGGTGCATTGCCAACAAGCACCTAGGTTCTTGTGCACTTGAAGTTTCAGGACTGCACTGTAGATGGTGGAAATCTGGGCAGGGCTGGGCTGTGGGCTGTGGATGGGACGATGATGTGAGGCACCTGGAACACACCCGCCGAGTCTTCTCCCAGCAGCCAGTGCAGCAGAGACGTCTGATACGTGGAGAACACAGATGTCATGCTGTCCTTGAGAGTCACCTGATGTGATGGCAGGGAGTCTGTCACATTCGTTTCCCATGGATGCCCAGTATGGGTGCAACGTGGCTCTGGTAATGAACACACTTCTGTGCAGGTGTCATGAGAGGTCATGGGGAAGCATGTCTAGTTCAGGGATACAGGGTCAGCTGATCCTTGGTCCACTGAAAATAAAGAATGGGAGTATTTTCCCTGTCAAGAATCCTGACAAGTAAAAATGGTGACCTCTTGGGGAGACTGGGTGGCTTAGTCCATTGAACTTCTGACTCTTTATTTTGGCTCAGGTCATAATCCCACAGTTCATGGGTTCTAGCCCCACATTGGGCTCTGCACCAGATTTCTGGGATTCTCTCTCTCCCTCTCTCTCTGCCCCTCCCTTTCTCTCATGTGTGGGAATATGCTCTCCCTCTCTCTCCCAAAATAAGTAAATACGTAAAACTAAAAAAAAAATAGTGACCTGGTTATCTTTTAAGGATGTCACCTGCTCTTTCTAGTTATTCCAGAACACTTCTTCCATTCAGGGATTTTCATCCAGGGTTAGCTTGGTTTCTGGGATGGT
Organism: Herpailurus yagouaroundi; assembly: GCF_014898765.1. NCBI lineage: Eukaryota > Metazoa > Chordata > Mammalia > Carnivora > Felidae > Herpailurus > Herpailurus yagouaroundi. The sequence continues at coordinate 240,336 of NW_024412728.1, read as the reverse complement.
GAGTGCCCAGAACCATCACCTGGTGATCCACACAGCCCAGTACCCTCCTTCTGGTGGAGAAATCCTCCCTGATCTTCTCACCAACTCTCAAGCCACCTTAGAATGCAGGGCCCCCAGATGACTGTGCCACCATCCATTGGGGGATCCCAAGGAAGTAGCCCTCCTGAACCAACACACAGGGACTGGTGTTGACTCTGGGGATGAGTAGATGGCCCCAGCAGAGGGCCTTTCAGAGCCCCATGTTCCTTCTCAGAGACAAGGAGATTGTGGTGAGCAGTGTTCATGGTCCAGAACCACTTCTACTGCTAGAGGAAGAGACAGAAGGTCAGAGCTCCACTGGATGGAAATCAGAGGCCCAGACCCTACCCCTGGCTGAACTTGGAGCAGAGCACTTCAGCAATGTGTTCCTCAGTGTCCTTGTCCACAAGGTGGGGGAGGTCATTGTTATTAATGAGTACTGTAAGAGTGGCTTGTTTTTTCAACATCTGACCATTCACAAAGACCACATTTCAGGCTCAGGACAATTGTGGGAGGCAAAGACAGAAAGTGTCACTTCTCCTTCATGGGAGAGAAGCTGAGTCTCGGAAAGGTAAAGTGGTTTGTGTCCTGTTGCTTGGCCACCTCAGATGGAAGAGCAGCTATACTATGACCAGTGCAAGGTGACCTGACTTTCTCAGTTTCCTGAATTCCCTACAAGAGGGAAGGGGACTTTTGTAGGTATTCCTATCTTTGAACCTTTTAATGAGTCTCCAGCTCTTCTCCTGGACCTTCAGCCCCAGTCCTTCCTTGTGGCACAATGGAAAGTGAGCTGGACTAGGAGTTAGCAGGCCTGGGTTTGCATCCACAATTTGCCACTTAATATGAATGGCCTTTAAAATTGTTACCCTCATACTTGCAGTAAGAATGGTTTGTAAAATCTTTACTTGCTCTTAATCCTACATTGTCTGGTGGTCTTGACTTTCTGTAGCTTTACCTGCCTGATTTAGTGTGAATTTCTCAGGCTGACAGAGCAGAAAGGCATCAGGTGTCCTGGGCCACCATCCCTCAGTGGGGGGAGTCACCATTAACAATGTCTAGTCTTGTGGCTGCAATAAAAAAGACTTGTTCCCACAGTCTCCCCCAAGAGCGGCCATGGAGCAGCTGTGTTTGGGATCAGGCTCGGCCCCTGTGTGGGACACCGCTTAGCATCAGGCCATGGGGTCAGGGAAGCAGCCACTTTGACTCTTTTTCCCTCTGGTTAGCTTGGTGGGGGCTGCACTGTCTTATAGCCATTCTGTGGTAAAACCCCCTCCCCACTTCTCCCTCAGTCCTGTGTCCATTCCCACTGTGCTCTCTTATTTACCATCAGCCCTGAGCACAGCACACAATTCTGGTCACCAGGAATTACACCCTGGACTCCCTGTGGCTATGGTGCCCCTGCTTGGTCCCTTCTGAAGAGTCACGTGGAGATGACTCTCAGCCCTCATCCTGTGCCTCATCTGTATGACTTCTGTCACATGACAATGCCAGTGGACATGGGCCCTCAGGGAGGGAAAGCACAGCATGGGCCCATCCCCTTCCTGGAAGTCCACTCTCCCCAGGCCTGGTGCTGTGGTGCCTGCTCTGATTCTGGGAGACCCATGTGTCCCCTGGGCCCCCAACTGGAAGGGCTGGACAGGCAGCAGGATGGGCTGGGAAAACAGACCCCATAAGCAAAGGGCAGCTGTAGCCGGGATGGGTTCTGGCTAAACAGCCTACAGGCTGTGTAACCTGAACATGTGAATTATTATGCCTGAATATCTGCTTCCTAATCAGGAGTTGTGTGTTCCAGAATCTGCCTTGAGTGCATCATCATTAAGGGGATGTGCAATCATGCCTGGAAGGACCCAGGTCCCAGAGACTCCCAGAATAATGTCATCACTCTCACCTGGCCACATGGAAGAGTACTATAGCTGTCCTTCCTTGTCCCTGGTGTGGGTGTCTGTGCTTTCTATTGCCCAGGGTCACATGTGACCTGGAAGCATATGATCCTCCTTCTGACATAAGGTTGAAGGTCAATACATCCCAATGTCGACCTCACTCACCTTCCTTATCTCTTCATGTAGGCCTTCAATCATCTCATGTCATCACAAGAAGTATGAGTACAGTATTCTCAGAGTAGTTGAGAGAAAGAGGCAGTGCATAACTTTGATTACAAGACATTGTTATATGTGTTTTCTTCATTATTAGTGATTGTAGTTAATTTATTACTGTGCCTAGTTCGTGAGTTAAACTTGATTGTGGGTGTGAACATATAGGAAACCTCATAGTACATTTAGGGTCAGGTACTATCCACTATGTCAGGCAGGTCCTGGGGGTCTAGGAACATATTTCCTGCAAAGAAGGGGGACTACTGTAGTTCAATACTGCTGTGATCTCCCCCAAACCTCTACATATTCTCCTTTCTTGGGACACCTGAGTGGCTCATTTGGTTGAGCCTCTTGATTTTGGCTCAGGTCAGGATCCCAGATTGGTGGGATTGAGCCCTGTGTTGGGCTCTATGCTGAACGTGGAGCCTGCTTGAGATTGTCTCTTTTTCCCTCTGCCTCTCCCTCTCTCTTTCCCTCTCAAATAAATAAATAAATAAATAAATAAATATTCTCCTTTTGGTTCATCTTTGACCTTGGTCACATTATTAGACTTAGAAATGTCCCTGGATCTATTTGTCCCCAGGTGTTTCTTTGTTAGTCTGTCAGGTTGGAGTCCTCATATTATGGTTGGAAAACCACAAAGTGGGGAGGAGAGGAAGGTGCTGAAGAGCTGGCCATCTCTCTTACACAGAGTAGGAAGGAAAGGCACCTTCCTCTTTCATAATAAGAGGTGTAAACTCCCTCTCTTTGGTGCCACCATGGGCTTCACCTTGGCCTGTCCTGGATGCATCTTCCCAGTGCTGTGATGGATCCCAGATCCCAAGTGCTGCTCCAAGTCAGCTGACAAAGGCTCTGGAAGAAGAAATGAAATACGAGTTGTTCACCATGGAGCCAAGTTCATTCAAAAGAGGAAGAAGGGACACAAAATCTTGTTTTGAGCTGGTCCTGCCATGAGGTGAACTCATTCAAGGCACATCTTCCTCAGAAGCTCAGGAACTTGACGGATGTGTGTTGTTTGTTGGGTCACTTTTAAAAGCTGTGGAGGGAGCTGTACCAAAGAACAAGGACTTTCAAATAAAGGGACATTGGGTTTGATCCTGATTCTTTGTCCAAGTTATGCAACATGAAGAGGTTATAGAAATTCTCTAGGCTCAATTTTATTATGAGTAAAAGAAGGGATCATAACTGATGTGAGTAGAAAAGGTGCTCTTTTAGTTTCTCTATAATTTTTCCACATTAGAATTTTTTAAATGTTTATTCATGTTTGAAATACAGAGAGAGACAGAGCACAAGCAGGGGTGGGGCAGAGAGAGAGAGGGGGACACAGAATCCGAAGCAAGCTCCAGGCTTTGAGCTGTCAGCACAGAGCCCGATGTGGGGCTCGAAACCCATGAACCGCAAGATCATGACCTGAGCCAAAGTCAGACACTCAACTGACTAAGCCACACAGGCGCCCCTTCTTTTCCCACATTTTAATGACCATAAATGACATATCCATGAGTTCGGTTTCCAGTGTAGAATATGCTCTTTTCCTTTTCCTGTATGGTGATGACCCATAAACTCGCCTTCATTATAAACTCTGCACTCTTACAAGGTAGAAGGGACAAGAGTCTACATCAAATTCCCTTCTGAACTCTGAAATGTTCCAGACTCTACAGCATGTCTATCTTCCTTGTGATTTCAGGAAGCCCGTTTTCAAGGCCTGGGGACCCAACTATGGGGGATGGAAGCTGCACCCATTTCCTCCTGGAGGGAAGGAAAGGACCATGGTCCCATGACCCCAGATATCTCTCTGAGAGTGAGAGGTTCCTCCAGCCTGAGAGACCAGCACTATTGTCATCTGTGAGGGGCCTCGGATAAATGGCCTCTCTCCTCACTAACAACTAGAGAGAGCAGAATAAGATAGCCAGAGATCCAGTGATCCTTTGTGGCCTGAGAACATGGAAGTTGACAGGCACAGGTTAGTGTGAGAGGCACATGGCTTCTTCACAGGGAAACCTGGATCAGTCACACCCTCACTCCATGGTGGCAGTGTGGGTCCAGGACAGCCTTTTCTGGACAGGCTGTTTCACCCCTTCCAGTAGAGAGGGGGGAGTCCAGTCAGGCTGTGGGGTGGGCTCACTGCTCCCCTGCATTCCTATAGTTTTCACTAAGACAACCAACCCCCACTTCACAAGCTTGAGTTACATTTTGCTATTTTCAGCCAAAAAATAGTTGATGAATATATGAAAGTTAAAAGTTTTTAGAAAGAACATAGTCCTTTTATTTGTGCAAATAGTATCACCCATTCTAATAAAAGCCAGTACTCAGGCCATTGATTCAAAATTCCATCCTAGAATTTTTCTCTTGCAGACCAGACAGGATCTCCATCTTTCTTTGTTGGCAAGATGAGACGTGAGGATCCAGAAAGCATTACAAATACAGCTTGTACATGTGATTGCTCTGAAAAATGATCCAATACAGAGAAAAGAGGAAATAAGAGATGGGGAGGTTTCAACTGTATTTCAACCTTGGTTCTAGTCACACTTGACGTTCAGTAGCATCCTTGCAAGTTTTAGTTTGTTCACTGAGACACTGAACCCTCATTTTGACAGCCTGGGTTCCTCTCTATGTCTTTCAGCCGAAATATAGGTAGTGAACACATGAAGATTGTGCTTCTCAGGCAATAACGTGGGGTTTTCCTTTGTGCAAATAGTACAGCCCACCTCCAGTAACAGCCCTGTTCATGTAGACCTGGTTTGCTTTACAACTTTGTGTCCAATGAGGCTTCTTCACACTCAGAAACGTCAAGGGATTTGGGAGGGTGTGTGAAATCTTCGAGCAACACTGAAGATTTCATATTCGACAAGAAGACAAATTGTAATGCTTTTTGGTGCCAGAGAATTCTAGAAGAGAAGTAGTACGCATTCACAAGTGATCTTCACCTGCTCCATCTTCCTCATGCTCCATCTTTCCTCACAAATAGTTGTAAGTTTCCCATCTTTTTTATCAATATGTATATAATCTCAACTCCCATGATTATAAAACATGTGTTCTCTCCTTTCAGGGACACACATTTGAGGCTTGCCCTCCCATCTCCTTTTGACTGCTTCTCAAATAAACCCTTTCCTTGCTGTATCATGATGTCTCAACGATTGGCTTTCAGGAAGATGCTGGGTAGGGGACAAAACTTGCTGTACTGGATTCCCATTCCTGGGCTTTAGTGTTAGAAGGCTGACACCACACTGGCAAGTGTCCAGTTGGGCCTGATGTCCCCTCTGAAATGGCTTTGTTCAGGATGGACAGCCCATGGCTCTTTGGTGGCTCTGAGAGTGACACAGCATGTGGTGATGTGGGCCTGGAGAAACTGTGGCCACAGAAGATGCTCCTAGGGTCCTTCCAGTTCACCAGGTAGACACTACAGGTCACCTCTTCCAGAAGGTTCCATGTAGCTGGACTGGTCACCATCACTGCTGCCCAAGGTGTGCTCAATAATTCTCACCCGAGGCTGACCTGTGATGGGAGGATGATGAGGTGAGGAGTGTGAAAAGGAGTAGAGATGGCACAGGGATGGTTTAGGAGGGACAGGGCTGACATGTGCCACTAGTGTGGCTCCCACATATCCTGACAGGTCCCCGCATATCCTCTCCTCCTTTCCATCTCTTCCCTACACAGCACCCGAGTAGCCTTCTTCCACATGGACTTTCACCCTCACTGTGTTTCCCATGCCAGGGAGGGAGGGCTCCAGGGCCCAGCCTCTGTCCTCAGCCTCCCCTCCCTCCACCTTGTTTCCCTCCAGCCATGAAAGCAAACAGTACTCGAGCATCAGCCATGTGCCAGGCACTGTTCCGAGCCCTTCACAGGTGTCACCTCATCCCTAGAGCATCAGCCATGGTACAGGGAGGAGGTTGATGTGCCCCTGGGTGAGGAACTTGTTCGGGTCCCAAGCTAAGTGGTCAGTAGAGGACATTCTGGGATCCAGGTGGGCCGGGTCCAGGCTCTCACTCCTCAGCTCCAGGCTGCAGCCGCCAGCAGCTTCCCTGTACTTGGTCAGACCCGAGCACCTGCCACACCGACCACCAGCCAGGACTTCTCCCCAGCTGCCCCCCTAGTGAACCATTCATACAGTGTCAGCTCCTATTCGTCCTAGGGGCTCAGGTTGATGTCACCTGCTCAGGGAGGATGTCCTGAGCTGCTCCCAGGATGGTGTCCCTGCTCCATAATCCAAATGCTTGTCTCTTCACGCTGAATATTTAATATATAAACACACAAGCCTGTTTTACTTGCTCACTGCTGTATCCCCAGTGCCCAGCAGAGATCAGGTCCCAAATATATATCATCAGAGTTAATCAATTAATTAGCTTCATCATAAAGAACTTAAGGAGAACTTCACACTTCCGGTAATGGTGGTCTGGAGTAATTGCATTAAGCTTCCTACTGAAAACAGCCTGTTTTAGTTTGTTTTTATCTTGATGCAATATACCTTGTCTGTGACATGAGTTCAAATGTTTGAAGGGTATTATGTGAAGACTTATATTAGTCTCTTTGACTATAGGGGTCAAAAATTGGTAATTTCTTTTCTTAAGAGTTCTTTCTAATGTTTAATTTTTTATGTTGAGGGAGAAAGTGAGAGAGAATCCCAAGCAGGTTTCTTGCTGTCAGCACAGAGCCCAACACAAGGCTCGATCTCTCGAACCATGAGATAATGACCTGAACTGATATCCAGAGTCAGACAATTAATTGAATGAGCCACCCAGGCACCCCAGAAATCAGTCATTTCTAAATTATTTTATTTTTTTTACGTAAACTCTACACCCAACATGGGGTTTGAACTCATTACCCTGAGATCAAGAGTCATGGGCTTTATGGACTGAGTCTCCCAGGAGTCCCAGAAGTCATTCATTTCTGTAGAAGCTTCACGGAGACAGAATTGGGCATCATCATAAGATATGTTTGTTTTTGTTTGCTTACAAATCAGACTTAACACAGGCATGCCCTTCCTTAGTAGGTTGTGATCCTTCATCACTGAAAGGGTTCCACTCTGTGGTATTGATGTTGTATGCGGAACGGTGGCATCGTGAGGGGACAAGTGGAGACCCTCTGAGCCCCTTCCTCACTGAAGTTGCCACAGGAGACAGAACCCTGGGGTGCATGTCACTGGCTTGGGCTCCACCAGCTCTGTCATCTGGCACTTCTGTCCACTGTTCTCACATTGGATAGTGACGCTGTGACAGTATTATCGCACTGACTTCACAGAGTTATAAATGGTTTAAACTCTGTAACACGTGTAAATTCTTGTTTGTTTCTTACTTTGTTTCATTTCTCTTTTCCTTCTGAGAACCCAAGTCAACTCTTTCCTTCTCCCATTTCCCGTTTCTGATTGCACAACATCCTGCAGCAACAACAGGAAAGAATTTTTTAAATGAGAAAAAGCCCAGCCCCTCAGCTGCAATCCCTCTACCTTAAGGGACAGCAGCCCTGTGTCTGCTGCATTCCGTTGTGAGCCTGGATGGAAGGATGACTGTAGCTGTAACTGGGAACCACAGAGGGAACTGTGCAGGAAGGCCCACTGTCCCCTGACCCCCGCCTTGCCCCCAGCTCCCTGGGACAGAACATTAAAGGTGCTGTTGCTCTGGAGGGTTGGAGGGAAAATGGAAGAGGAGGTGTATGGGGGAGAGAGGTGACGAATGCACGTGGTTTTCTCCTTTCTCAAGCGCACTGAGCTGTAACATGACCTGTTCTGTCCCCTCCGTGTTTCTCCTGTCTCCTCAGGGGCTGCGTGCAGATTTCTGGTCAAGTTCCAAGCCAGTGCCATCTGCACTTTCCCCTGCAAACATCATACCAGGGAATTCTCCTGAACACACTACATGATGAGGGTGGGAGGGAGGAGGGTAGAGGAAAATCCTGGCATTTGTCTGGGATCCTCCACCTGCTGCCACAGAGTACTCAGCCCAGGAGAGATGGGGACCCGAAAGCACAAGCAAACAATCCTCTTCCAGCTCTGACTTTAAACTGTCCTCAGGGAACTGCAGCAGACATGCCCCAGCCCCTCCCTCCCTAGAGGGTTAGAGGTTCAGGGAGTGATTGGTGTTGCCTGTGTTCATGCTGAGCCCTGGGGGCAGGTCAGCCAGGGCGCCATCTCCTCCTGCCCCCACCATCCTCCTCACTTCTTTCAAGCAGGGTGGGGCCAGCAGGGAGAGGAGCACATTCTGGGGACCAGGGGGCTCCTGCAAGGACTGCAGGCCGGCTGGGCTGTGGGAATGGGTGGCGCCCCTGTCTGCCCCTCTTTGGGGGAGTGCTCTGCCCTCACTCTCCCTTCCTATGTGGGAGTCCATCCAGACTATTCCACCTGAAGATGAAAATATCTTATTCCCCCCACAATCAGGAAATGATTCCTTTCCTAACTGGTTCAGACCTGGTAACCCTGAGTCAGTCCTTGTTAGTTACTCGGGAATCCCCAGCCACCCTTCCCTCCATTGGGAGCTGTTGGGGGAACTTAGATTTTCATGAATCCTGCCCACATGTGTGCAGTCCTACAGCACAGCGAGTGGGGGCCACCAAAGAAACCAACAAGGTCCTGGCTTCGTGAATTCAGAGAGAAGTACCGTTGTGGTGGGTTCTGAGTCTTGTGATCACATGGAGATGCCCATGTGGATGGGTCAGCAGGGTTCAAACACAGGGAAGGTGAGCCCGAAAGTCAGGGGACTGCTGCTATTATGTTCCTGCGTGTATGTATTCTTTCTGGTTCTAAACGTCCCCACTAACAGTCCGGATTACAAACTCTGAATTCCCTGAACCCTTCACTCTGAGTTGTCCCACGTGTCCACCTTGTCTCCATTTATTTCTTATGTCAGATATTCAGTCAGTCTACAATACTGCAAGGAAACTATATGTGAGACAAGGATAGTATGAAAAAATTTTGACAATCAGAACAATAATGTAATGTATAAAAAAGCTGAAGTTATAGCCTTTCTATTTTCTAAATAAGTTATATATTAGAAAACTGTTTACAAATGATATAAGGGGTAGTACATTTTATTTCTAAAAGCATTATAAAAAGGATTACATATATGTTGAGATTTAAAAACATTTTGGAGGGGGTGCCTTGGTAGTTCAGTCACTTTTTGTGGGTTCAAGCACTGCTGAAAGTGGGGAGCCTGCTTGGGTTTCTGTCTCTCCCTCTGTCTTTGCCCCTCCCTGCTCTCTCTGTCTGTCTCTCTCAAAATAAATAAAGAAACTTTTTTAAAAGTTAAAAATGTATTTTGGAGTGATTTTTGAATACAGTTTTCATTAGCAAAGTGATATGCCAATGTGAGCCCTGGTTTGACACGGGAGCCCCATAAACAATTTTCAATGTGTTGCCCATTCATTTGCCTTTTATGTAACAACACATAAAATGTCAATTATATTGATCATCCTCTCTCACTCTAACTATTACATTAAAGATTCTTTTCCATTGTAATACTGTCTGAAATCATTAGACCATAATATCTTGGTTTGTGAACATAATTCCGTCAGGAAACATGCTTGTAATTCAAAGCACTGGTATAGCAAAGAGAATTTCAAGAACCATTGGCTCAGTTGTGATCATGTGATATTCGGCGTCACATACTATTAGAATTGCAACACATGACTCTTTTATCAAATTAAAATTTATTAGAAACGTTCGCTCATTTTGCAGAACACTCACATAACAAGTTACTCACAATCCAAAGTTTTACTGTATATTTAATATTTCTGTAGTTAACTCAGGCACAGAAATCATTTGTTGTAATGACATACTTGATCAGTGAGATTAGTTTTATTGCTTTAATTAATAAAATATATATTGTCTGGTAAACAATCAGGGTTAACTAAATTAAAAGTTAAAGTTTCTTTATGTGTTTATTTCTTTCAAATTTCAAGTTCAATCACATAAATTATTAAATAATATAATTGTTTTTTGTCTTGATATGGGATTTTTCCTTAAAATGGTATGTCCTATTAGTTTTTGAAAAATAATATTGCCTACTTTTCCCCCTTTGATTTATTACTTTTATAGGTTAATTACTTCTTCTTTTCTCAAATTAATCCAGCTGTAATAAGTAACATATTTCTCTGGTAAGGCTAAAGACAGTAATGACCTCACTGTTCACAGACAATTTATTAACATCAACTCTCTGAAAAAAAGTTTTATTTTCCAAACATATACCTCCTCCAATTGCACAAATTCTTATAAAGTGACTCTAGCAGGTTTCATATCATTTCCAGCTGCTATTGGCATATTAGCACTGCAAGAGCCCAGATCTGCCCAGTGTCATGGTTTCCACCCAAATATTCAGATAATATTATTTAATCTTCTTAGATGTTTCTTTTTTTAATTTTTTATCTATTTTTAAATTTTTTTTACAGCTGACTTTGTGGAAGATAAATGCCATCATTATACATTTTATTTATCAATTCCCATACCCAAGATTAAAATTTGCTATGCACATTCACTTAATTTACAATGTCGAAAAATGGGCACCTGAATGGCTCAGTCAGTTAAGCATCAGACTTGGTTTTGGCTCATGATCTCAGGGTTGTGGGATCGAGCCCGGAGTATGGCTCTGCACCAAGCATGGACCTGCTTAAAGATTCTCTCTCTCTCCCTCCCTCTGCCCCGCTCCCTTGCTCTCTCTCTCAAAATAAACATTGAAAAACTGAAATGTCAAAGAAGCTACCACAATTGTAATAGAGTAATTAAAAATAGTTTTTTTTCAATTTGAGTAGAGTTGACACAGAATGTTACATTGGTTCCAGGTGTACAAGGTAACGTATGACAAGTTCACACATTGTGCTCTCTCCACCACAGGTGTAGCTG
>NW_024412728.1:142828-214407 GCF_014898765.1 Herpailurus yagouaroundi | reverse complement strand
ACAGTAGGGAGTTCCAGGAGAAAGGTTTTACTCTGCCAGCCTCAAGTATTTGTCAATGGGCTGCAGGTTAGAAGGAAATTTAGTTCTATCTGCCATTTCCTTCTGCCTTTGTTTCTCACATCACTATGGAGGGGTGATGGAAACTTAGGTCCTACAGGACTATGATCTCTATCAGTTAACCATTTATTTTTTCCCCTTTTCTTTGTTCTTGGGCAGTCAGGAGTGCCCAAGGAATATCACACATATCCCATCTGGGGGGGGGGGGGGTTGTTTGTGGCCTGTCAACCTGCTTTATGCTCCCTCATCAGTGTAGAAATCTGTAAATACTCATCTCTAATATACTCAGTTTGCTTAGGGAAGTAGGAAACAAGGTCATTAGCAGAAATAAGAATGGGGAAGAAGGGTTGAGTGTAATGAGATCCCACCCATCTCTTGGTCCAGGGGCACAAGGCCTATGTGAGAGGAATCACCCCTTGGAAGAGGACTGCATGGGCAGCTGTGTCCTCAGGGAGACCTGGTTTCTGTTGAAAGGGCGGGCCTACGCCAGCTGACTCCATCTTGTTCTGTGTCCTCCACCTTGAGTGACTATGTCCCCAACATGACCCCTTTTCTGGGAAAATCGCAGAAACCTCAGACCACGCCTCCTCCCCTTGAGTAACCTCCTGCTCACCCGTTCAAACTTCCTGATCAAAACACGCTCAGCGACCTGCGGAACAGGACTCCGACCCTTCCCCAGCCAATCGGCCGAGGCCATGACCTTTCCCCAGCCAATCGGCTGAGGCCACAGCCATTACCTCACCAACTGCCCCTAGACCACTATAAAACCTTTGTGCTTTTGAAACTCGCTCTCTCCCCCTGGTATCTCACCGCTGCGTCGGTGCAGGTAGGGGATTGAGCTCGAGCTAGCTCAAATAAAGGCTCTTTTGCTTTTGCATCAGACTCAGCTCCCTGGCGGTCTTTGGGGATCACGAATTCTGGGCATAACACTGTCAGAGCTGTGAAGTGAGGGAATGTCCTGACAGGACTCTGGACGCTTGCTAATCATGGGCTGAGCACTCCATGGGGTGAAGTGGAAGGTTCAGCAGCTAGGAAGTGGGCGTGAGAGCAGGCACAATAGGGGTGTGCAGAGCCTTGTAGAACAAGAGTGTAGAATGTCTGGGGAGCAGGGGTGACTGACACAGTGAGAAAAAGAATGTAATGACATTAGTCCTGGTAGACTTGAAGCAGATGGTGGTGGGGAGTGTGTGAAAGATGACTGGGGGAAAGCATAGGGGTTTGTGGCTCTCACTTGGGCTCTGACAATGGGACAAGGAGGTTTAGGGGGGGTTGGACCTTAATTCTACTGTGTGGACATTTTCTCAACCCCTGGATAATGGGGGTGCAGTCCCTGGGGTAGGCTGGGTGTTAAGTGAAGTCTGCAGGTTCACTCTTGACTCTTGTGGGGCAGGATGTACTCACACCAAATGACAGGTCTGCTTGACACCTGCATTGGGAGAGACTCCTGGGATATCAGGTGTGACCCCAGCACAGGGACACCTCTTATACCATCACCAGGGGACAGGAGGCCTAGGGGGCTGTGATCTTAATCCCAAAATCCCCAAAGTGCAGTCTATGCCATAGAGTAGTATGTAGATATTGAGATGCTGTTTCCAAATGAGAGATGATTTTTGTTTAACTGAGTTATGAATTTTAGAAATAAGGAGTCAAAAAGTGTTTCTACTTTTTGGTTTTCCCTGTATTACCATCAAGGGGCTGGGGGATGAGGTTCACAGGGATACAGAAACCTCAGCAATGGCATTGGCTCCTGAGCTCTCCTCTCCAGCAATCCTGCCTCACCCCTGAGCCTGACCGCTGTGGAGTCCAGGGCTGCTCAGAAACTTCCTCTCCCCACTGACATCCAGGCTTCTGCTCAGACATCTCTACCTGACTTACAGTCCAGACCCCACTCAGGCTTCTCAGTCAGAATCCACCTGAGAGCAGAACAGTGGGGTGGGGGAGGGGGTGTCCCCTTACCTTCCACCCCACATGCGGCCACAGGACTAAGGAGAGAAGACCCAGCTGCCTTTCTCCTCAGCCAGGCCCTCCCTAGGGTCTCATTCAACAACTAGCACCTGGACAGGGACATGGACACCAGGGGTCCCCTCATCCCAGTTGATGTTCAGAGTGTGAAGTTTTTTTGTTTTTGTTTTTTCAAAAGCCACACTGATGAAACCAGGTTCCCCCATAGACAAATGGATAAGGAAGATGTGTGGTATAAACACACACACATATACACACAGGATAGAATTTTATGCAGTCATGAAAAAGGATGCGATCTTGCCACTTGTGACAACATGGATGGACAAACAGGGCAGTATGTATGCTAAATGAAATAAGTCAGGCTGAGAAAGACAAATACCATATGATTGCACTCATGTGGAAACTAAAAAGCAAAAAAAAGAATAAAGAAACAAGCAGCAGAAATAGATCTATAAATACAGAGAATGAACTAGTGATTGCCAGAGGGAAAGGGGTTGGGAGGATGGGCACAATGGGTGAGGGCAGTGGGAGACAGGCTCCAGTTATGGAAGGAACAGATCATAGGAATAAAAGGCACAGCACAGGGAATATCATCAGCGACACTGTAACATCACTATCTGGTGACAAATGGCAGCTACACTGTGGTGAGCACAGCACGGGGTAGACAGAAGGCGAGTCACTGTGTTGTACACCTGAAACTAATGTAACCTGTATGTAAACACTATTCATATAATAAAAAATTTTAAAGAAATTAATTAGAAAGAATAAACTATAAAACATACCAATTTTTATTTATGGGTCAAGGGCATTTGGGGAATTTTTACATTCTTTTGGAAACTCCTCTTAATTACATGACTTTAAAAACTACACATTTTGTGAAGTAAAATAATTTAACAATTAAAAGCCAACAATTAATGAGGGGGGAAAGCCACAATGAAATAACAAGTGCACATGAAAAAACTGGAAAACCTATGTGAAATGGGCAAATTCATAAGAACAGACAACCTATGAAAACTTAATGATGAGGAAACAGTCAACCTGACTAGTAAGAAGGTTGAATCAGTATCAAATGACAAAGACACATCCTGGATCATATGGCTTCACTGGTGAATTCTACCAAACATTCCAAGAAGAATAAACACCAGTCTCCTCAAAGTCTTCCAAAATTAAAAAGGAGGGAACACTTCCTGACCCGTCTATGTTGCCAGCATTACCAAGATTCCCAAAGCAGACAAAGATACTACAAGGAAAGAAAACCACTGTTACTGCCCTTGGACCTGGGCTCCATAGCCCAGTTCATGAGCCCCAAACCCTTACAGAAATCAACCCTGAATCGTGCCCTAAAATAATCTCAACCCTAAACTCAATCACTTACAGATACTACCAATGCAGGGGTTTAGGAATGGTGGTGACACAAAGGGGGGAAACCATGAATGGGGTTGGGGGGTGTCAGGGGCAGGTGGCACTAATGCCTCTTTCTCCCCCATGCTTGCTCTCCTCCCCTTAAGAGGGACAGACTGTCATATTCCAATATGATGGGTGCATGATCTCCCATGGCTGCAACTTCAGAGAAAAGATGCACAGTTACAATAAGGCATGAAAAGTCTAAGTGAGATTGGCAGAAACACAATGTGACCTCAATGTGACCCTTCGCATGATTGAGAATCTTGGCATCTTTTTCATCTGATGCAAACATGATGGCCAAGCCTTTCGGGCCAAACTGCTCTGCTCAGGCCTCCTGGAAGGAGACAGAGGGTACCACTGGAAGATTCCAAAGTACGAAGACACCCAAAAGGAGAGATGAAGAAGTAAGGTATGAAGGCAAGGAAATCATGAGGTAGGAGTGGACACCGGGATGCCCACGTGGGTACACAGCTTACCTGATGTAGGTCAGTGTGGGAATACTCAGGCACATGGTATTTGAAGACAGTGTTCATCTGCTCAATGTCCATGCCTCAGCCACATAAGTTGGTAGCCACAAGAGTTCATCATTGAAGATCTTTTTTTAAATGTTTATTTTTGAGAGAGAGACAGACACAGAGACAGAGACAGAGTGTGAGCAGAGGATGGACAGAGAGAGAGAGAAGGAGACAGAATCCCAAGCAGGCTCCGGGCTCTGAGCTGTCAGCACAGAGCCTGACACAGGGCTCAAACCCACGGACCGCAAGATCATGACCTCAGCTGAAGTCAGTGGGTTAACACTGAGCCACCCAGACATCCCCATCGTTAAAGTACTGATACCAATGGGGCACCTGGGTGGCTCAATCAGTTAAGCATCTGACTTCAGCTCAAGTCTTGATCTCTTGGTTTGTGAGTTTAAGTCCTGCATCAGGCTCTGTGCTGAAAGCTCGGAGCCTGGAGCGTGCTTTGGATTCTGTGTGTGTCTCTCTCTCTGCCCCTCCTCCATGCATGCTCTGTCTCTCTGTCTCTCTTTGTCTCTCTCAAAAATAAATAAACATAAAAAGAAAAAAAAAAAAACTACTGATACCAAGAAAGCCTTTGTCAGAAAGGAAATTAGAAAAATGTTCACCTTCCCTTCTCTCAATGGTCTCATTTCCTCCAAGGACAGAAAACATATTTTCCTCTCTGACTCACCTCTCCTCCTGGGACATCCCACATTGGATGGCACTTCCCTCATGCGTAGCTCCTTGGTGTCCATGAGAGACATCACCAGTTTAGCCACGAAACACACTTATGGTCAATTTTCATCATTCACATATTCTATATCTGCATATCTGCCTATTTGTTAAAAATTGTTTTAACCCCCAAATCAATACTCGTTGCACTCCTCATCACTCAGGGGCATGCCCAGAGCAGCAAGAATGCTTAGCCACTCAACATGCATGTTTCTGAGGTCACGCTTTTTTGTGGAACTTGGAAAAGTGCTTCTCAAATTAAAAAGTTGCAGACACTCTTGATGTCAGAACACAAAATTTATGGCCTTACTTTGTCCAATGAAACATGAACTATAAAGCTGGGATAATCAGCACAAAATTGTCAACATGATGAAGAAAGAGACAAGGGTACAAAATAAGAGGCTTAGAAATAATCCCACCTATGTGGATACCGGATTGTTGATAAAGGAGGACTTTAGGGGAGAGGAGAAAGGATGGATTTTTCAATGAAAAGTGAATCCACTATTGCCTATTCAAAGGAAAAAATATATATTTCACCCTTTTCTTCGCACCATACACATGCAGAAAGAAATCAATTAAAATCTATGTTTCAGAAAAGATTACAGCAAAATAACTTTGACTATGATTTAAGAATTTGTGATACAGAACATAGAAGACATTTGCAATAGGGAAAAAATCCCTATATGTTATTAGCTTAAAACTAACAATTGCTGTTCATCAAAAGATGTCATTTAAAAAAGTGAAAAGACAAGCCACACATTCGGAGAAATTACTGGCTACACATGTTACCAACGAAGCATTAGTATGCAGAATATGAAAACACTGCTCAGACCAGTGAGAATAAGACAGACTACTTAATGAATAAATGGCCTAATGCCTCCCACTTGCCAAACTGCAGTGGAAACCAGAAGGCAAGGGGGCATCTGGAGATACAGGAGTCCACTCCATAAGTGGTTGATAGAGGATGGTTTCCCAGGGCATAGAGCAGGTGAGCATGGGAAAGTGGAGGAATGGGAACGTTAACAAAGAAGAAATCTAATAAACATGGATATGGAAATGTGCTTTATCTTCTTCACTGAGGGAAATGCAAATTATTACCATAATAACAGCATGAATGTGCCTGACAACATGCTATGTGGAAGAACTCAGTTTCAAAGGACCATGTGCTGTACGATTCCAATATTAATAAATGTCCATAATAGGCAAATCTACAGAGACAGAAAGTAGATTCATGGTTGCAGAGGGCGGGGGGAAAGGAGATGGGAGAAACTGCTAATGAGTATAAGGTTTCTTTTAGGGGTGATGAAAATGTTCTAAAATTGGTTGTTGTGATAGTTGCACAACTCTGTGAATATACTAAAACCGATTTAATTGTACATATAAATCAGTGATTAGGATATGAATAAGGTCTCAGTAAAGTTTTAATAAAAACCATAATCAATAGCATGCTAAATCCAGTAGAATCTCTAAGTTACGCTAACTTACTTTAGGGAAGTGATGTCAGGGCAGATGGTGGAGCAGGAGGCATCAGTAATCCACTTTTCCACCTGGATAACGGGTGCACTGGTGGAATCTGTCTGATAGAACTGTGGTTCAAAAGTGGAGTCTATTGAAAGCTTGCAACTTGCAGGGGGCAAGGCTTAGATGGTAAATTGCAATTAATTTCAGTCATTTTCAGCTTGACATCATAGATGAGGCTACCATCCCCTGACCACCAGTCCTGTTGCAGACACCCAGAGTGATTCCTACAGCAGTCTGAACACTGCTTGTGGAAGTTAAGGTGAGCAATTAGGACAGTGCCCTCCAAACATCAGGAATAAGTGTTCTGCTTGCTGCTTGCTGCTTTTGGTCAAGGGGATGCAGCAAAGATGTAGGCAACCATGTTTGCAATTCCCATCATGACTATGACAAGCCCTTTCTCCTGTGGTTGAAACAAACTCAAGGGTATTTAAAGGCTTTCACCCACTTCATTTTCCCTTTTTTTTTTTTTTTTCTATTTTGGGAGGGAAGCATATAAGGACTAGACATCGGAAAGCAACTGCAAATACAGGAACATTTAGAAAGTTACACATGCCCATGGGAAGTGCAGGCTCAAAAACGACCGGAGATATTCTTAACTTTGCACCTTAGGTTAATTCCTGGCACAGAGACACTCTACACAACAGAAAAACCAAATACCATAAGTACAAAATAGCAATAAAAAAGCTCTTCAACCTCTGGGGAAGGGGAGAATATGGTTTCCAGAGTTATCACATAAGATCACATGTGCAATTTTCAAAAAACCAAAATCACAAGGCATACAAAGAAACAGGAAAGTGTGACCTATTGAAAGGAAAAAAATCAATCAGTAGAACTGTCTCTGAGAAAGAACAGATGACAAACCTACTAGACAAAGATTTTTAAGTCAACGGTCTTACAGACGTTCAAGCTCCAGGAGATGGAGACTAGAAGGTCCCAATGGCTGTCTTTCCTGAAAAAGAGCAAAAACAAAAAGTTAAAAGGCAAAAATATAAACAAACAGACAAACAAACAAATAGGCTACAGCCCTTGCTTCTGTAAAAACATCAACATAAACAATGAATAAACCACAGAAGTTGATGACAATGGCTCTGGGAAAGCCCTGGACTATCGCAAGGAAACAGCAGAACCCTATAGAGCACAAAACCCAATGGTGGCTGCATAAAAAAGCACAGGAAGCACTATACCTGTGTCACTCTATCCTTCAGTCTGGAGCAGCTCCGCACCAAGCAAGATGCCCTTGGAGGGATTTTACCTCCAGGGAGAAGAGAACCGGAGAACTCCAGCCATGCTGCTCACCTGTACATCTGCAGCCTTTGCTACCAAGGGCCCCCACATCTTGACCAGTTGCTAAACCCAGCTGATAGAGCTGCCCGGAGTCCCTGCCACTTCATTTCCTTCCCAGCACCAGCACTGGAGCTCTCACTGTGGTGAGACCTGCCCCCAGGGGCCCAAGTCCCTGCTGTGATCCAATTTCTGGGATAAGGACACCACAGAATCTCACTATCTACAAAGGCTAGAGATGCAGCTGCACTGTGCTCCACTCTTGCTCTAGAATTGGAGGTTTGACCTACAAATTAACTAGGGCCATGCAGCTGCTGTTCTACATCCCTCCCCCTGAGACCTGAATGGGAGCATTGACCCACCATCATATAGGCAGTCCTATTGCTCTGTGCAGCGCCCCATGCGCCCTAAATTGCGACTTTGACCCATCATCACTGGGTCAATGTTGCTCATTTGGGGTAGAGAACTTGGGTGGCTGGGAGCTGAGGGGTTACCATGTAACTTCTTTATTTTCTCATATTTTTGAATATCTATTGAATTTTCTTGTATGTGCATGAATAATGTTTTCAGAAAAATAAACTACTTTAATATTCCTAACACTTGACAGATCAGCTTCAGACCATGAATTAAACTCAAACCATAAAGTAAACTCTGGTTTACTTTAGGATCAATCATCTTTTTCATTGAACTCTTTTGTTTTTGAATTTCCATTTCTGAAGCTGGAGGGCTAGATTGTATGGACAAATTCTCCCACTAAAATAGCTTAAAATGCCATGTAACGTAGAAAAATAGTTGTCTTGAAAGGATTAAAACTGACAAGATAGTAATAAATGACACAATGAGCCTACCCCGAAAGGGAGAGAAAGACCTTGTTTGGCATCCGAAGAGAACATGAATGGAGCAAAGACTCTGTGAGTCCACTGCCCACAGCTCAGACAGGCAGGTCCAACCTTCCAGCTCTGTGGCCTGAGCTGCTGACTTTTCTAACGTCTGTCTTCCCTTTTAAAACTTAAATAAAGTGTTTACATCCAATTAAGATGTATATATATAATGTACAATATATATGATATAATGTACACTCACTAGAGAAAAATTATAAAATGAGAAAAGCAAATGATGACAAGGTAAAAAGGATGGTAATTCTCACACCTGAGCTATTTTGTTGCATCTCTTTCTAGTCTATTATAGGTGCTCCTGCTGCTGGAACTCTCTTCTCTGAGGTGATGAGCACAGAGCTCAGCGGCCCCAGCCCTGCTCTCTCCAGATGCCATTT
The DNA here is from genome assembly GCF_014898765.1 of Herpailurus yagouaroundi. Classification (NCBI taxonomy): domain Eukaryota; kingdom Metazoa; phylum Chordata; class Mammalia; order Carnivora; family Felidae; genus Herpailurus; species Herpailurus yagouaroundi. The sequence goes on along the minus strand of NW_024412728.1, from coordinate 205,677 downwards.
CCCCAGTCAGCTCACTGTCCCCCCTCCTGAGAGGGCTGCTTCTCACTTCCTCCTCCCTCCTCAGGCTCCTGCACCCCTCCCTGCTCTGCACCTTGAGGTGATGAACCTCTCTCTAAATAGCCTGCTTATCATATACCTTCTCTGGTTCTGGTTTATGCATTATCTTTACCAAATTGGCTCCTCTTTCACACTCTCCCATCTCCTCCTTATAATTATCTGATAATTTGATTAGCTCAATGTGCAGTGTTTGCTTTATTATGACCATGAAATGCTTGTCACAAATGAGGATTTAGTAGATTATGAGTGCTTTACCTTTTCTGAATCAACTTTTTATTTTCCGGGACTAAGTAAATATCTTATCCATCATTTGCTTAGTTTGTGTTGTTCTCATTTAAATCCTTTCCAAGCTCCCCCTGGGTAAATCTTCATGAATATTCGAGCCCATCCACTATTCCACCTCATGTCTATGCAGACTCCTGTCCCACAGCCTTCAGTCCTGCCCCATGTGGATGGGATGCCTGCATACCTGGGGCAGGGCCAACACCCAGATCCCCTTCAGTTCAGCCTGGGTGCCCTCTGCCTCTCTCCTTCTGGCTCCCTGTTGCCTGGACCCACGTGCTCCCATCTTTTGTTTTTCTCCATCATTTCCCCCCCTTTGCCTAGTGGTATCCGTGGAAGGGAATGTGGAAAGTAGACACTGGCACTCTAAACATCTGATGTGCCTTTAGGCTACCCTCGCCCTGATTCTTATGGTGATGGGATGGAAACTCTGTACTGGACACAGTTGTCCTTGGGATTTGAGAACCATGCATGTCTTCCAGCCACCAGGACTGTGTTGCTGTGTCTTAGAGTTTTCAAGGTGTCTGTTCCTCCACCTTCTTTCAGACATCTCCTTGTGAAGTCTCCTGGTGTGGGCCTCTTGTCATCTACTCCAATCAAGAACTTGGTCAGGTCTTTTAATAAAATATGTATTTTTCCCTGTAAACTCCAAGAAATATTTTTTTTTTTGTTTTTTAATTAGAGAGAGGGCACAAGTGAGCAAGGGTGGAGAGAGAGAGGGAGAAAAAGAGAGAATCCCATGACAGGCAGAAAGAGAGAGAGAGAGAGAGAGAGAAAGGGAGGCAGAGGGAGGGAGAAGCTGGGCTCACCAGAAGCAGGGCACGAGTTCACCTGATGTGGGACTCCGACTCACTAACTGTAGGATCATGACCTGAGCTGAAGTCAGAGGCTTAACCAACTGAGCAACCCAGGTGCCCACTCAGAAAAATCTTCTTGAAATTTTTTTCATCATTTCATACTCTCCATTATTTTTTAAACTATTGTTATTAACTTGTTGGAATCACTTGATTGAGAACCAAACAGTTCTTGTCTCCTGTTGCCATCACCTCCTGACTGTACTACTTCAGGAAAGTACAACTGTAATTATCCACTTTATCAACGAAATTATTCATTTCTATGGTTATAGTTTTAACTCCCAAGAGCTCCCTTCTTTTTCTATGATGGTTCACCACTGTGTGTGGTTCACATTCTGTTCCATATGCCTCTTACACTCTGTAGATATGATTGATTCTAGCGGTAGGGGAGCTGTTAGGTCTCCTGTCATCTGTTCTCGGGATATCCTGATGTTTCTCCATGCAGCACTTATCTCAGCAGTGACTTATGTTTGTCTCTGTCATTTCTGCTAATGCCCACCTCCCACAGGACAGTGCCAGTGTTGTGTCACCAGGGGCTCATGCTTGATCTTCATCTTACATCTGGAGTCAGCTGATCCTGAGCCACTGGAGGCCTCGAGATGTACACGGGATGATGGGCTTTAGTTTGACTTGAGCAGGTAAGTCATATTGCTTCTTAATGTCCTCCTAGGCTCTGAGCCTAGCAGCCTCCCATTGCAGAACATTCTAGAACATTGCAATAGTTCACTTGCATGGATTATATATCATACTTACCTCATGATGGACAGGGAACCAAGGAAAGACAAGTCAACAAGGCTTCTAAGAGCAAACTTTCTGGGTTGAACCTTGGCTCCGCTGTCTCCTTATCCCCTCTGAGTCTCCCTTTCTGTTTTGTACAAAGGGATTCCCTATGGGGCTCCTCATGGGTTTGCTTTGATGATTATCTTTGACCCTCTGTGTAAGTCACATGGTGATAATGCCTGAGATATATTAAGTGTTCCACATCCATACTTACCATCATAATATTGGTTATAGCACTTAAGATAAGTTCTGTTCTTTGTTTTTATAAGCCAAAAATTTAAGAACATCCTTGAAAATATACTCTTGAGAACATGTATGATTATATCCTTAGGATAAACTCCTAAAAGAAAATGTCTGTGTCACAATATAAGCACGTTTAAATTGTGGAGACATTTTTCAGAACAACCCTTTAAAAATGTTACACCAGTGTTCACTCCCATCACCCTTTATGCCGTTGTATTTTCCCAACCCTGTGTTGTACACTCTCATCACCTACTTTCATCTTTGCCACGTTGAAGATTCCAAGTTTTATTCCCATTTCTTGTTCCACATCCTCATTTTTATCACTAATATATTTGCTTGACATATTAATTCCTTCCTTTCCAAATTGTTTTCTAACATTTAACTTTTTTTCTTTATCTTTTTTTATTATTTGAGTGCATTTGACACACTGTTCCATTCCTTTCAGGTTTACAACATAGTGATTCATCATGTAATCCAATAATTCCACTCTTGGGTATTTACTCAAAGATAATGGAAACACCAATTCCTTAACTATTTTTTGAATGAGTTGTAGCTATTTTAAAATATGGAATATAACACAGAAAAAACAGCAGCCCCCACATTGGGAACTGGTCTGACACTGCAGCTGGGTTGCAGTGTGGTCAGAAGCTGACCGATGCCACCACTGGACCATATTACTCTCCTGTGGGACACGAGCCAGTCATCTCAAGAACATCAACATCAGACAAGGACACTCTGAAACCATGACATTACTTTGTCTAATTACAGACAAAAACAGGCACTGTACAACCCACAAAATACCCAACATCTCCCTGTGCTGGTTAATGTGAGCAATCACTGCTTCTTTACCCTTACTGCTTTATCATCACTCTGGTCTGTCCTGCTTAGAAATGAAATTCACTCAGATGGTCAAGCATAGAATTGCCCACACGTCCTCACAACATGCAGTCAGGAGTGTGCCCCAGCTTCCACAAACCCTCCCCAAAACACCCATCCAAAGTTCATATCCTTATAGGTTCCAACACCATATTAAGATGTCTCATGGCCCCAAAGGAGTGCGTTCTTTCTCAGTGCAACAAGTAATAGATCCAACTTGAATGCCCACAACTGCTCCTGGTGGTCTTTGGCTGGAGAACATTGAAGCACGTTACCCTTTTGTCTGTCAAAATTGTTTCTGTGTCTTTTAATTTGATCACGACATGTGTTTGAATCTTTGTGAGTGCTTGACATGCAGAAATTTTGTTTGGCTTTATCATTTTCATATCACAATTTTCAAATCATTGGGCCACCCTTAGAGAATTCTTCATCCCACAATTATAAATGTTTCAGGTATATTTTCACCTTGGTAGAAATGAAGAGCAGAGGGTCTCAAGGGTGAAGGAAAACACAGAGAAATGTCTGAATTTGGACAAAGGAGCAACAGGTAAAAGATTCTAAGGTGGTGGAATCTAAGATGTACATCTTCTGCTTTAGGATTTTTACAAGTATGTGCAGGGCCTACAAGGTAGCTCATATATGTTGTGTTCAACGAATCCTCTCTCTTGGGCTCAGTGAAGACTTATGTGCCTGCTTATGTTTACCGGGTTAACACAAACAACACCAAGGCACCGAAGGTAATAGAAACTAAAATTACCTCCAGTGATGGGCATTTTTGAACAGTTATCACCTTGATTTGATATATCATGTTTTGTTAATCTCTATACACTTTAGCAGTTATAATGCATTATTAATTAAACTCTCATGCTGTATTGTAAGGGTATGTCTCAAACACACGTAGATAAATCCATGACTTCTATACGAAGATAAATTTAATACACACATACCTGTGAATCACATAGTATCTTTTTTGAGGAGGATTCCAAAAACTAAGAATATTCTACATATGTACTGTCCAAATGGAGACTACTCAGGACACAGGGGTGGCTCAGTTGGTTAAGTGCCTGACTCTTGATTTCAGCACAGGTCTTTATCCCACAGTCCCACAGGGATCAAGCCCTACGTGGGACTCTGCAATGACAGCACAGAGCATGCTTGGGATTCTCTCTCTCCTTCTCTCTCTGCCCCGCCCCCCTTCAAAATAAATAATTTTTTAAAACTAGTAGCTACTAGCCACATATGGCTACTTAAATTCAAATTCCTTTGAAACAATTAAAAATGCAACTCCTCAGCACACTAGCCCCATTTCAAGTGCCACCTGTATCTCAAGAGCCACATGCAGCTTGTGGCCACCTTGCTGGACAGGGCAGATATAGAACAATTCCTTCATTACAGAATGTTGTATTGGACGGTACTGCATTGCATGCTTTATGGGCCTCAAGTCAGATGCATTAGGTACATGTAAAATGTGAAGACCAATATTATTTCTCTTACCGACTACATGAGATCTCTGGGATGCGAATACATAGTAAGGTGGTATATCACAAAATCAAAGTCGGTCATGCATGGGTCTGGTGCCAATTACAAAAGGAAATACCGGCCCCTCCACCTCCTTCCCAGACTGAGGACACTCTGGCAGCAAACTTCCAGGAGGTGACTTCTGTCCCGGGTGCCCTCAGGGGCTAAACTCAGAGCTAAGTTACCAGAGAGAGCCAAGTCCAGCTCAGGGAAAGGGATTCTGCTAAGAAGAGGCCAGGGCAGCTGATGGCTCAGAGCCTGGAGCCTGTTTCCGATTCTGTGTCTCCCTCTCTCTCTGCCCCTCCCCCGTTCATGCTCTGTCTCTCTCTGTCCCAAAAATAAATAAACGTTGAAAAAAAAAAATAATTAAAAAAAAGAAGAGGCCAGGGCAGGGATCAGCTGGGAGGCCCTCCCAGGCTTAGTCAGAGCAGCAGTTCTCAAAGTGAGGTCTGTGGAACACCGTACGTCACTGGGGCCCTGTCACAGAGGTTTAAACTATTTTCATAATAGCACTTAGACAGTATTTGCTTTTTCACTATGCTGATATTCGTACTGAGGTGAAACAGCAAGAATGGAGGTTATGGGTCCAAACTGCAATAGTTGTTACTCCTCACCACTACTTCCAAAAAACAAAACAAAACAAAACAAAAAACCAAGCGAAACCAAACCAAACACCTCCCTCCTCTTTCTGTGCCACCATAATGGCGCACATGTCCTGGCAGACGCTCCCCAGACCATAAACAATGCCGGGAAGAGAGGCAAACACCAGGTCTTATTAGGCTATGCTCCAAAGTCATCGTCCTGTTTCTAACTGTGATGATGAAGCAGGGTCACACTGGCAAATTTGAAGTCGCTGGGGATTACATTGCTGGGGAAATTGTTATGAACCTCACAGACAGTGGGGCACCTGGATGTCTCAATCGGTTCAGGTCATGATCTCATGGTTTGTGGGTTTGGGCCCCGAAACGGGCTCTGTGCTGACAACTTAGAGCCTGGAAACTGCTTCGGATTCTGTGTCTCCCTGTCTCTCTGCCCCTCCCCTGCTCACACTCTGTCTCTCTCTGTCTCTCAAAAATGAATAAACATTTAAAATAATTTTTTAATTATTATCTTTACTAAATTATTCTCAAACCAACATTTTGAACATGTCTTCTATGATGACATGGGAAATATAGCACTTCTGTTACAACCTTAAGCCTCAAGGAAAACAGTTCGTTTTTTTTTTTTTCTCAAAATGCTCTTTTTACTTGAAGGAATGAATGACACAGAACCTTGGATTATTTAGACTAGATATTTGGCAGAAGTTTTCTTGAAAAAGGACATGAACCTATCCCTTCACGAAAATCAACTCACTTAAGACAAGGCAGTACTTGTTGCCTTCATAAAATGTAAGCTCTTGAGAGAAAATCAGCATTTTGGAAAACTTGTGGTCCACCAATAATCCTGATAGCTTCTCATACTGACAAGCATTTTGTTGGGATCTGTAATAAATGTAACTTTTTGATAATTCGATTCCACTCTAATCAATGATGGAACACCTATATTACTTAGCGAAACAACACACAACACGTTACTTAAAAACAATCATGCATTAGTACAAGATCCATTCCATGTGCAGATGGGCCTATGGATTTAATATAACAGAGAAGGACCAGTCAATCAATGATGCTGTTTCAGGATCCAGTTTGCAAATAACCGTAGAGAAAGTACAACTTGTGTAGTTGTAATATAGTATCAAAGATGAAATTCCATAACTATCTGAAAAGGTTATGACACATACTATTCTCCTATGTTTGGTCAAGGATGTAATTTTTTTCATATACTTCAACCAAAACAACACAATAGATGCAGAAGCAAATCTGAACATCTACTGGTCTCTAATGAGACAGACAAGAAAGTGACTTCCAAATATGTAAAATGTAACAAACTCCACTCTTCTCACTGCCTTGTTTATTTGGGGAAATAGTTATTTGGGAGGGGGGGAGTTCAGGTGGCAGAGGAGTAGGGGGACCCTAAGCTTGTCTCCTCCTTGGAACACAGCCAGGTACTTATCAAATCAAATCATTCTGAATACCCGAGAACTCAATTGATGTTCTGAGAAAACAAAAACTTTAAGTCTACAAATAGAAAAGCGACCACCTTCTGGAAGGTAGAAGGCAGGAGATTTGATTTGGGGGAGACAAAGTTGAGGGTAGGGCAGCAGGGAGTGAGCCTGCTTATGGAGATACTTCAAGTATTATAAGCAGCACAAAATTGGAATTTTAGTCCGCTCTTGTGGGGGTGTGCTTGGCTTATAAGTGCTCAGGTGGGAACCGGGAGGAGTCCCAGGAGTGGCAGCGCAGTATGAGAATCTCTTGGTAACAAGAAAGGCCGGGGCGCCCAAGTGCTGCGCTGCTCCCAGGTGTAAAGTCCCCCAAATTTGGGGTTTTGAAACTCAGTCCTGCCTGAGACAGAAAAGCTCGGACACCGGCAGGGTGAAAGTAAGGTTCTGATGGAAATCAGGGGCAAGAGGGGTGATTGATTACTCTTCTTTGAGGGTTCCCTGAGGAGTGGTTGACACGATCTTTTAGCTCCAGGGCTGGGAGAGTGGGGCGACGCCCCATTCATCCCCGCCCAGCAGCACTGAAAGGCTTCAGGGAGCAAAACAGCACCACCTAGTGGGGGCTGAAGCCACTTACACCAAGACCAGCCCGATTGCACCCTGGAAGCACATTTCCTCTGAAACAAGTCAGCCTGAGTCCACGGCAGCAGGCCCCTCCTTCAGAAGACCAGCACAAACCACTCACTCACTCACAGCAAGTCTACTGATCACAGTGCTACAAAGCTTCAACTCTCGGGGAAATAGGATCCGGCTTCCGGTTTACTTTTATTCTTTATTTTTTTATTATTTTCATTTATTTTCTTATTTTTTCAATTCCTTTTTTGTTTTTTATTATTTATATGTATTCTTATATTTTATTTTTTATTTTATTTTATTTTATTTTATATTTTATATTTTATTTACTTTTAGTTTTCTGTTTCCTTATTTTTGTTCTATTTTGTTTTATATTTTAGCTCTAGATTCTTTTAACAAGCAGACCAAAATACACCCAAGGACCTAGATTTTTTGTTGTTTTTTGCTTTTTATTTTTGTTTTGTTTGTTTGTTTTCTGTTATTTGTTTTTCTTTCTGCTTTTCTTTTCCAGACAAAATGACAAGATGGAGAAATCCACCCCAAAAGAAAGAACGGGAAGTAGAACTCATGGCCAGCAATTAAATCAATACAGATATAAGTAAGATGTCTGAACCACAAGTTAAAACAATAATTACAAGGATACTAGCTGTGCTTTAAAAAAAAAAAAAAACCAACATTCTCTGATATCAGAGAATCCCTTCCTGCAGATATAAAAGAACTAAAATTTAGTCAGGTCAAAGTTAAAAATGCTATACCCAAGATGCAAACCTGAAAGATGCCATGTCAGCAAGAATAGGCAAGGCAGAAGAGCCAATTAGTGATATAGAAGATAAAATTCTGGAAAATAATGAAGCTGAAAAGAAGAGGGAAACAAAAACCATGGATCACGAAGGCACACTTGGGGTACTCAGTGACTTATTAAACCGTAAAAACATTTGAATCATAGGAGTCCCAGAAAATGAAGAGAGAGACAAAGGGGCAGAAGGTTTATTTGAGTGAATTATAGTTGAAAACTTGCCTAATTCGGGGAAGGGCACATATCAAAATTCAAGAAGTGCAGAGAACTCCCATTAACTTAAACAAAAGTCAGCCATTGCCAAGGCATATGATATTCAAATTCACTAAATACACCTAAAAGGAAAGCTTCATGAAAGCAGGAAGGGGGGGGGGGGAAAGGTCCTTAACATACAAGGGAAGACAGATCAGATTTGTAGGAGATCTGTCCATGTGGAAACTTGGCAGGCTAGAAAGGAGTGGCAGGATATATTCAACTGAAAGGGAAAAATATGTAGCTAAGAATTCCTTATCCAGCAAGGCTGTATTTCAGTTTAGAAGGAGAGATAAAGAGTTTCCCAGACAAAGTCTAAAGGAGTTCATGACCACTAAACCAGCCCTGCAAGAAATTTTAAGTAGATAAAAACAAAAAACAAACAAACAAAAAAAAAAAACAGACCAAAAGCAACAAAGACTAGAAAGGACCAGAGAAAATCACCAGAAATAGCAACCCTATAAGTAACACAATGGCACTAAATTCATATCTTTCAGTCATCACTCTGAATGTAAATGGACTAAATGCTCCAATCAAAAGACATAGGGTATCAGAATGGATTAAAAGAAAAAAACAAGATCCATCTATATGCTGCCTATAAGAGAGTCATTTTAGACTTAAAGGCACCTGCAGATGGAAAGTGAGGGTATGGAGAACGATCTGTCATGCTAATGGATGTCAAAAAAAGCTGGAGTAGCCATACTTACATCAGACAAACTAGATTTTAAGACAAAGACTATAATAAGAGATGAAAAGGGGCATTATTTCATAATTAAGGGGTCTATCCATCAAGAAGAACTAACAATTGTAAATATTTATGCCCCCAACTTGAAACATCCACATATATAAATTAATTACTAACAAACATAAAGAAACTCATTGATAACAATACAATAAGAGTAGGGGACTTTAACACCCCACTTACAACAATGGACAGATCATCCAAACAGAAAATCAACAAAGAAACCTTGGCTTTGAATGACACTCGTTCAGATAGACTGAACACATATATTCAGAGCATTTCATCCTAAAGCAGCAGAATACACATTCTTCTCGAGTACACATGAAACATTCTCCAGAAGAGATCACATACTGGGTCACAAATCATCCCTAAACAAGAACAAAAAGATCAAGATCATACCATGTGTATTTTCAGTTCACAACACTATGAAACTCGAAGTCACCACAAGAAAAATTTGGAAAGCCTTCAAGTACATGGAAGTTAAAGAACATGCTACTAAAGAACAAATGGGTTAACCAGGAGATTAAAGAAAAAATTAAAAAATACATGGAAGCCAATGAAAAGGAAAACAGTACAGTCCAAAAACTTTGGGATGCAGCAAAGGTGATCCTAAGGGAGAAGTATATTGCAATTTAGGCCTATCTCAAGAAGTAAGAAAGGTCCCAAACACACAACCTAACGTACCCCTAAAGAAGCTATGGAAAGGAACAGCAAATAAAGCCTAAAGCCAGCAAAAGAAGGTAAATAATAAAGATTAGAGCAGAACAAAATATATAGAAACAACAACAATAATAACAACAACAAAAACAGTAGAACAGATCAATGAAACTAAGTACTGGTTCTGTGAAAGAATAAACAAAATTAATAACTCCATGGCCAGACTTATCAAAAAGAAAAGAAAGAGGATTCAAATAGATAAAAATCATGAATGAAAGAAGAGAGATACACCACAGAAATACAAACAATTATAAGAGAATACCATGAAAAATTATATGCCAAAAACTGGCAATTGGGAAGAAATGGACAAATTCCTAGAAACTCATGCACTACCAAAACTGAAACAGGAAGAAATAGAAAGTTTGAACAGACCCACAACCAGCAAAGATTTGAATCAGTAATCAAAAATCTCCCAACAAACAAGAGTCTTGGACGAGATGGCTTCCCAGGGAAATTCTACTAAACATTTAAAGAAAGGTTAATACCTATTCTCCTCAAACTGTTCCAAAAAATAGAAATGGAAGGAAATCTTTCAAACTCATCTACAAAGCCAGCATTACCTGATTCCAAAGCCAGACAAAGACCCCACTGAAAAGGAGAATTAAAGGCCAATACCCCTGATGAACCTGGATGCAAAAATTCTCAACAAGACACTAGCAAATTGAATTCAACAGTACATTAAAAAAATTATTCACCAGTATCAAGTGGGATTTATTCTTGGGCTGCAGGGCTGGTTTACTATTTGCAAATCAACCAACATGATAAAAGAAAGGATAAGAACCATATGACCCTGTCAATAGATGTAAAAAACAAAAACAAAAACAACAAAACAACAAAACAACAAAACCCCACACATTTGGCAAAATACAGAATCATTCTTGATAAAAAACCTCGACTAGGTAGGGATAGATAGAACATACTTCACAACATCATAAAGGCCATATACAAAGATCTGTATGGGGAAAAACTGATAGCCTTTCCCCTATGGTCAGGGGACATGAATATTCACTCTCACCATTACTATTTACATAGTACTGGAAGTGCTAGCACTGGCAGTCAGACAACAAAAAGAAATAAAAGGCATCCAAATTGGCAAGGAAGAAGTCAAACTTTCACTGTTTGCAGATGACATGATACTCTATGTAGAAAACCCGAAGGACTCCACCAAAAAAATTGCTACAACTAATAATACATGAATTCAGCAAAGTCGCAGTACATAAAATCAGTTTGCAGAAATCTGTTGCACTTCTATACACCAATAAAGAAGGAGTAGAAAAAGAAATCAGGGAATCGATCCCATTTGCAATTGTACCAAAAATAATAAGATACCTAAACATAAACCTAACCAAAGTGGTAAAATATCTGTATTCTGAAAATTATGTAACACGTATGAAATAAATTGAAAAGAACACAAAGAAATTGAAAAGCATTCCATGCTCATGGGTTGGAAGAACAAACATTGTTAAAATGTCTATACTACCCAAAGCAATCTATATATTTAATGCAATCCCTATCAAAATACCACTAGCATTTTTCAGAGAGCTAGAACAATCCTAAAATTTGTATGGAACCACAAAAGACCATGAACCAATAGCAAAAAAAAAAAAAAAAAAAAAAAAAAAAAAAAAAAAAATCCTGAAAAAGAAAAAAGTGGAGGCATCACAATTCTCATTTCAAGCTATATTACCAAGCTCTGGTCATCAAGACAGTATGGTACTGGCACAAAAACAGATATATAGATCAATGGAACAGAATGGAGAACCCAGATATGGATCTGCAACTATATAATCAACTAAACTTTGACAAAGCAGGAAAGAATATCCAACGGAAAAAAGACAGTCTCTTAAGCAAATGGTGTTGGGAAAACTGGACCAATTTCATACATCATACACAAAAATAAATTCAAAATGGATGAAAGATCTAAATGTGAGAAAGGAAACCATCAAAATCCTAGAGGAGAACACAGCCAGCTCAGCTGCACTAACTTCTTGCTGAACATGTTGCTGAAGGCAAGGAAAACAAATGCAAAAATGAACTGATGGAACTCCATCAAGATAAAAAGCTTCTGCATAGTGAAGGAAACAACCAATAAAACTAAAAGGCAATCGATGAAATGGGAGAAGATACTTGCAAATGACATATCTGATAAAGGGTTAGTATCCAAATCTCTAAGAATTTATCAAACTCAATACCCAAAAAACAATCCATTTAAGAAATTGGCAGAAGACATGAAGAGACACTTTTCCAAAGATTTCCAGATGGGTAACAGACACATGAAGGGATGCTCCACATCACTCATCATCAGGGAAATACAAATCAAAACCACGATGAGATAGCAATCTCAATCTCACACCTGTCAGAATGGCTAAAATTAACAACACAAAGACAACAGGTGGGGCAAGGATGTGGAGAAAGGGGAAACCTTCTTTCACTGTTGGTGGGAATGCAAACTGGTGCAACCCTTCAGGAAAACAGCATGGAGTTTCCTCAAAAAACTAAAAATAGAACTACCCTATGACCCAGCAATTGCACTATTAGTTATTTACCAAAAAAGACACTAAAATACAGATTCAAAGGGGTATATGCACGCCACTGTTTATAGCTGCATCATCAACAATAGCCAAACTATGGAGAGAGTCCAAATGTCCATCAACTGATGAATGGATAAAGAAAACGTGGTATATAGGCACAACGGAATATTACTCAGCCATCAGAAGGAATGAAATCTTGCTATTTGCAATGATATGGATGAAAGTAGAACGCATTATGCTAAGTGAAATAAGTCAGAGAAAGACAAACACTACATGATTTCACTCATATGTGGAATTTAAAAAACAAAACAGATGAACAAAGGGGAAGGAGTGGGGAGAGTAGAGAGGGAAACAAACCACAACATAGAGAACAAATAGGGTTGATGGAGGGAGGTGGGTGGAAAGTGTTCTAATTGGTGATTAGTATTGAGAGGCACTTGTGATGAGCACTGGATGTTATATGTATGTAAACAATCACTGAATTCTAATCCTGAAACCAATTATGCACTGTATGTTATCTAACTAAAATTTAAATTAAAAAATAAGTAAATAAAATTTAAAAAATCTATTTCTGTTTTCATGCTATGAGTAATTAATATTTTTCTAAATGAACTAATAAATATTTAAACCTGTTTTCCACCAACTATGGGAAACATTGATAGGTATAACCCACAGACAAAATTATCCTTCGGATCCTTTGTAAGACTGGATAGATATTCTGCGAACACAATGAGAAACACTGACTAACACAGCTCCTGGGGCAGGACTAAGGGAGACAGTGTCACAAAGAGCACCGCAGTAGGAGAGGGGTCTAGGCAAAGTCCCCCGTCGCTGGGCCTGCCTCTCAGGTTTCCAGACACTAAGGCAGTGCTGGGGAAAAGAGGTCGTGTGTACGGGGAGTCCCCATCTTCCACAGTTTTACTTCTCCCAGTCACAGTCTGTGTCATGTCCTCCGGTCTGGATCCTCATGACATAGATCCAGTCCCATTGGATGCCATTTCTAGATAAGCCAATCAGCCGCAAAGCGATTCTGAGTTATAAAGTCTCCTCACCCGCTCCTCTACCAAACTGGGACTCATTCCTCCCAGTCGCTGAGGATGGGGTTCATAGAACCCCAAACGCTCCTCCTGCTGCTGTCGGGGGCCTTGGCCGTGACTGAGACCTGGGCGGGTCAGTGCAGGGTCGGGAGGAAAGGGACTCTGCGGGGTAGGAGCCAGGGGACCGCCTGGCGGGGACGCGGGACTCTTGGGAAAACTGCCTGTCCGCTGCCCCGCCCCAGACCCCCACCCGCCCCCTGCCCCGGCCTTTCCACCCCGGTCCCTCCCAGACTCCGCCCAGCTCTCCCCAACTCGGGTCCCCCTCCCCCTGTCCTCCTGGCCGCCTCCCCCTTGGACCCGGGCCCCGTGCGAGAGGAGGGTCGGGCGGGGTCTCAGCCCCTCCGCGCCCGCAGGCTCCCACTCCCTGAGGTATTTCGATACCATCGTGTCCCGGCCCGGCCTCGGGGAGCCCCGCTTCATCGCTGTGGGCTACGTGGACGACACGCAGTTCGAGCGGTTCGACAGCGACACCCCGAATCCAAGGGCTGAGCCGGGGGCGCCATGGGTGGAGAAGGAGGGGCCGGAGTATTGGGACCGGAACACCCGGATTTACTTGGACACCGCACAAGTTTCCCGAGTGAACCTGAACACGATGCTCCGCTACTACAACCAGAGCGATTCCGGTGAGCGACGCGGGCCCGAGTCCAGGTCATGATCCCCATACGAAAGGACGCGCCAGGGTCGCCCCGAGTCTCCGGGTGTGAGGGCAACCTCGAGGCCGCAGAATTTCCCCTCCCCCGCTCCCCGCTTCCCCTCCCTCCCCCCTCCCCCCCACCCCGCCCCCCACCGCCAGTCCACTGCGTTTCCCGACCCAGGAAAAACCCGCGGGCACTTTTGAGCAGATTCAGTTTCAGTTTGTACTTACTGGCGTGTCTGTCCACGTGGTCTCTGTCTCCGCAGCTGACCGCGGGGGCGGGGCTGACAGTGGAGGGCGAAGCCGACCGCGGAGGCGGTGCTGACCGCGGGGGTGGGTCCAGTATCACACAACATCCAGAGAATGTACGGCTGTGAAATGGGCCAGACGGCCGCCTCCTTCGCGGGTACAGTCAGGAGTCCTATGACGGCGCGGATTACATCTCCCTGTACGAGGACCTGCGCTCCTGGACCGCGGCGGACACCGCGGCGCAGATCACACGCCGCAAGTGGGAGGTGGCTGGTGTGACTGAGGACTTCAGGAACTACCTGGAGGTCACGTGCCTGGAGTGGCTCCGCAGGCACCTGGAAAACGGGAAGGAGACGCTGCAGTGCACAGGTACTTGGGCGGCGGGGCCTCCTCGATCTCCCCTCCACTGGGCATAGCTTCCCACGAGAAAGGGAAAATGGACTCAGTGTCAGAACAGCGCCCCTCCCCGGGTGGGAAGAGGGAGATACGCCTCGACTTTCATATTCCTACTAGAGACAGACTCACCTTGAGGGTGCTTTTCTCTATGAAGGACAGACAGGAATCCAGTCTCTCCCTGGGATGCCTGTTGAGATCATCCCTGAAATAACCCATCAGCAGTTCCCTTTGGCCCTGGCAGCCACCTTGTGAACCCTGACCTTCCCTTTCAAGGCCTTGTTCTCCATCTGATAACATGTTTGGAGATCTGAGTCTGGGTTTTCTGAGTCATTCACCCTCCACCACAGTCAGGACCACAGTGTGTTTCCCCTTTGGACCAGCTGCTTCCTACCCGGGCTTCTCTCCCTGATTCCAGAACTTAACAAGAATCAGGAGATCCCAAAGGCTAGACTGCTGTCTGGGTTTTGTGCTTTTTCCATCCAGACCAGTTGTCCTGTCCACCTCAGGATGGTCACATGGATGCAGTTTCAGTGGCCCATAAAGCTAAACCACAGTGTGGATTCTCTGTTTCTTCTTCCTCAGAGTCTCCCAACACACGGGTGACCCGCCACCCCATCTCTGACCGTGAGGTGACCCTGAGGTGCTGGGCCCTGGGCTTCTACCCTGCGGAGATCACCCTGACCTGGCAGCGTGATGGGGAGGACCACACCCAGGACACAGAGCTTGTGGAGACCAGGCCTGCAGGAGATGGGACCTTCCAGAAGTGGGCAGCTGTGGTGGTGTCTTCTGGAGAGGAGCAGAGATACACGTGCCATGTGCAGCACTAGGGGCTGCCTGAGCCCATCACCCTGAGATGGGGTAAGGAGGGTTTGGGGTAGAGCCCCGTGTCAGAGAAAGCAGGGCCCTTCTGGAGAATTTCACAAAGTGAAGACTGAAGCCAGAGGTCTGGGCCCCTCACCTTCCTTCCCTTTCCAGAGCCATCCTCTCAGCCCTCCATCCCCATCCTGGGCATCATGGCTGGTGTAGCTATCCTTGTGGTCACTGTGGTGGTTGGAGCTGTGATCTGGAGGAAGAAGTTCTCAGGTAGGAATAGAGTGGGGGGGATCTGAGTTCACTTGTCCTGCTGGGGGGTTTCCTAGGTAGCACATTATCCTGCCTGGTTCCTGGGAAGTACCATCCACACACATGTACCTGCCCACTCTGGAGCCATTACTAACATTCACTCTGTAACAAAGCACTTGTGAAAATCAAGGACAGATTTTCACTTGGTAATTCTGGTGATGGGGACCTGACAGGCAGTGACAGGACACAGAGGAAGGTCCCTGCTAAGGACAGACTTCCACAAAGTCAGGTGGGTCAGATCCTGCCTTTCTTCATGTTTCCCGATCCTGTCCTGGGTCTTCAGTCAAAATTCTGGAAACTTCATTTTGGACCAGGACTAGGAAGTTGCTCTAGGATCTCATGGCCCATCTGTCCCAGGTTTGTAACATGATATTTTCTTCCCACAGGAGGAAAAGGACCAAGCTACTCTCCTGCTGCATGTAAGTATGGAGGGGGTGATCCCTGGCACCCTGGGATAGTGTAGACAGGACCCCATGGGGAGCTCACTGCCCCCACCCCCTATAGCTGCTCCTTTAGTATCAACTCCTATGGTTCTGATCACGTCCTGTGTGTTCTATCCCCAGGCAATGGCAGTACCCAGGGCTCTGATTCGTCTTTAATGGCTCCTAAAGGTAAGACTCTGGAGGGCCTGAAGAGGGGAGGAGTGGGGGCACTAGGGACACTTTGAACATGTGAGGGGCTGTTGAGAATGTGGCACTTATGTGACTGATCTAAATGCGTTCATGATTAATTTTTTCACAGTGTGAAACCTGCTCCCTTGTGGGGGTCTGACCAATGCAAGATTTGCCCACGCTCCCACTTGGTAACATCAAGAGCCCCTGACTTCTCTTTCTGCAAGTGGTGTCAGAATGTTCCCATTATGCTAATGTTCCCATTAGCATATTGTGAAAATGTTGGGAGACTGGCCCACCCTGCCTACCATGACCCCTCCCCATACTGATTCCTGTTTCCTTTCTGATCTGCTTTCTTGTTCCAGCAGAGGTAGGGCTGGACTGTTTCCATCCTTGTCTTTATTTCATGTTGGTCAGAGTATTGTTGCCTTACTTCCCTATTGAAAATGAGAATCCAGATATGAATTGTGTTTTGTAATTCTTGGCATGTGGGGATGATGAGGTAATAAAGAAAAGATTTGTAAAGTTGAGGCAGAAAAGAAATGAAAGCACAGAGAACCCTCCAGAATCTGTGTGTTTGCTGTTCTGTGTCTGTTGCAAGTGGGGACAGGAGAGGGCTGGAGGAGCCGAGTGTGGATGGGGCCTGTGTCCAGTTGGTGCTCAGTGCACCATTGGCATGACGTGCTCACCCCTCAGCTGGGTCATGTCTCTGCTCCTTGTCCTTGTCCCTTCTGTGGAACCTTGTGTCACTAGGACCTGTGATCACAGGGACTCAGACATTACCTGTCACAAGGACCTTGTGCAGCAAGTGCTTCCTGTGACTGGGTCATCCCAGGCTCCATCCTGGGTTGAGCCCTCAGCCCCATCTTTTGGGTGTTTTTTATTTTTTTCTGTGGAGCATCAGGCCTGTTTTTGCTCTTGTGTCTGAGTTCCTGTCTCATTCTTCCTGGATGAACTGGCAGTTACAGCAGCAGGAGTCCTTTGGGCTGTTGTTTCCACAGGCCTAGGTGGGCCCTGCACACAGGAGTCTCTGTGGTTTGGAGACATGAATTTTTAGATTCATCCATCTCCTCCCTCTTAGTTGTCTTCTGGATTATTCTTTACATCCTGAGGTAGACAGAGAGGAATCTGGGAGTTTCTCATCCTTTTCCAACTTCAGTTAGTTTCTACCTTCTTTGCCTCTCTGCCCCCTCTTCCTGCCCTTAGTTCTAGTGATGTTGGTGCTGGTTCCCATCCACATTCATGGATTTATAAAGCAGGGTCTAATGTAGATTTCTGTGTGGTTGGAGAAAGGGCCCCATTGAGCCTAAGGCCCATGGAGCCTGATTCTGAAGACAGGACTGTAACTGTGTGCAGTGCTGTGCAGGGGAAATGCTGTGGGGGCGGGGGGGGGGGGAGCTGAGCAGAGAGAGGGAGGGAGGAGCAGCCCTGAGGGAAAGTAGAGGCGGCACTGATGGTGAGGTGGGGGCACTTTGTGCGGGAGCTGCCACGGACGGGCTGTGCCTGAGGCTGATCCAGAAGACAGAGGTCCTCTCCGCTGACCAGTCGTTCCACTGATAGTGTCGTGTGCCACGTGCAGGACCCACTATTTTTTCATCTAGGACACCTCAGTGACTCTAAGAAGAGGCAAACATGCTGGTGTTGTAGAGAATATGTCTAGTAGTGATGGGGTAGATTGCACTTGACCCTGAAACAATGTGGGGATTGAGGGCAATGACCCCATTGTGCAGTCAGAAATGCAAGTATAAGTTTTGACTCCCCTAGAACTTAAGTACTACTGATAATAACCTACTGTTGGATAGAAGCCTTGCTGAAAACTTGAGCAGTCGCTTAGCACATATATTGTATGTTACATATATAGTGTATTGTTGCAATAAATAAAGCTGGAGAAAATATTAAATCATATGTAAGAGAAATCGCATTGACAATCTTATGGTAAAAAAAATTTGCATATAGGTGGATATGCATAGTTCAAACCAGTGTAATTCAGAGGTTAGCTGTATATTATATAAACATAGTAAATAAGAGAAGTGTTTAAATTGGAGGTTGGTAGGTGCTTTGAGGAAGGCGACCCAGAGAGTCTCCTGTGCTGTGACGGGGAAGGTGGCTAAAGGGATCAGTGAGAAGGTGAGCTCTGGGAGATGTGAAGGACATGAAGGAATTGGTGGAGCTTTTTTTTGTTTTTGTTTTTGTGTTTTGTTTTTTAGTTTGTTTATTTTGAGAGAGAGAAAGAGAGACAGAGCCGTGGAGGGTCAGAAAGAGAGGGAGAGAGAAAGAATCCCAAGCAGGCTTTGTGTGCAGTGTGGGTCTCCATCTCACAAACCGTGAGATCATGACCTGAGCCAAAACCCAGAGCCGGACACTTAACCGACTGAGGCACACAGGGGCCCCATGAAGGAATTGTTGAAGAGCATGTCTCAGGGAGTTCATTCCAAGCAGGGGAACCTTCAGTGCACATGTACTAGAGCAGGAGCGTGTCCTGTGTTTAGGGAAGGGTGAGAGGCCGCTGTGACTGGAGCAGACAGCATGTGAAATGAGGTCAGATGTCTAGCCCGCAGGATATTATAAGGGTTTTGACTTTTCTTCTGTTGAGTGTGGAGTTACAAGAATGTAGTTTTCTTTAGAAGCATCTGTTTGTTGCTGTGCAGAATCGAGAAGTGAAGGGCAAGGGACCAGGAGGAAAAAGTGTAGGAAACTAGTGCAGTGTTCCAGGAGGGGGATGTCAGCTGTATGTCTAGGGTATGGAAGGAAAGCAGTAAGACATGATTTGGTTCTGGGTGTATTTAATGAACTTTGTGGCATTTCCTATTGGATTAATTCTGAGTTGTAAGAAGGAGGAATACAGAGGGCATCCGATATTTCAGATTGCAAGTAGAAATGTGGAATGCCTTCCATGGAAATGAGAAGGTTATGGAAGTAGGACTTTGGGGGAAGCAGCATCATAGGCATCCAGTTTAGGAAAGTCAAGTTTGAGATGCATATTAGAAATGCAAGCGAGCTTGCAGCTGGGTATAGAGTGCAGGGTAGGAGAAATATCTAGGTTGGATAGATCATCTAGACACACGGTCAATAAAGAAACAAGGGCCCTGAATGATACATTGGATCAGATGGACTTGACAGATGTATTTAGAACTCTGCATCCCAAAGCAACAGAATATACTTTCTTCTCGAGTGCACATGGAACATTTTCCAAGATAAATCACATACTGGGTCACAAAACAGCTCTTCATAAGTATACAAGAATTGAAATCATACCATGTACACCTTCAGACCACAATCCTGTGAAGCTTGAAATCAACCATAGGAAAAAGTCTGGAAAATCTCCAAACGCATGGAGGTTAAAGAACACACTACTAAAGAATGAGTGGGTCAACCAGGCAATTAGAGAAGAAATTTAAAAATATATGGAAACAAACAAAAATGAAAATACAACAATCCAAATGTTTTGGGATGCAGCAAAGGCAGTCCTGAGAGGAAAATACCTTGCAATCCAAGCCTATCTCAAGAAACAAGAAAAATCCCAAATACAAAATCTAACAGCACACCTAAAGGAACTAGAAGCAGAACAATAAAGACACCCCAAACCCAGCAGAAGAAGAGAAATAATAAAGATCAGAGCAGAAATAAATATAGAATCTAAAAAAACTGTAGAGCAGAACAATGAATCCAAGAGTTGTTTTTTTGAAAAAAATAAACAAAATTGATAAACCTCTAGCCAGGCTTCTCAAAAAGAAAAGGGAGATGACCCAAATAGATAAAGTCATGAATGAAAATGGAATGATTACAACCAATCCCTCAGAAATACATGCAATTACCAGGGAATACTATGAAAAATTATATGCCAACAAACTGGACAACCTGGAAGAAATGGACAAATTCCTAAGCAATTCCAAAACTCAAACAGGAAGAAATAGAAAACTTGGACAGACCCATAACCAGAGAAGAAATTGAATCAGTTATCAAAAATCTCCCAACAAATAAGAGTCCAGGACCAGATGGCTTCACTGGAGAATTCTACCAACATTTAAAGCAGAGATGATACTTATCCTTCTCAAACTGTTTGAAAAAATAGAAAGGGAAGGAAAACTTCCAGACTCATTCTATGAAGCCAGCATTACTTTGATTCCCAAACCAGACAGAGACCCAGCAAAAAAAAGAGAACTATAGGCCAATATCCCTGATGAATATGGATGTATAAATTCTCAATAAGATACTAGCAAATCGAACTCAACAGCATATAAAAAGAATTATTCACCATGATCAAGTGGGATTCATTCCTGGGCTGCAGGTATGGTTCAACATTTGCAAATCAATCAACATGATACATCACATTAATAAAAGAAAAGATAAGAACCATATGATCCTGTCAATCGATGCAGAAAAAGCATTTGACAAAATTCATCATCATTTCTTAATAAAAACCCTCGAGAAAGTCGGGATAGAAGGAACATACGTAAACATTATAAAAGTCATTTGTGAAAAGCCCACAGCTAATATCATCCTCAATGGGGAAACACTGAGAGCTTTCCCCCTGAGATCAGGAACACGACAGGGATGTCCACTCTCACCGCTGTTGTTTAACATAGTGTTGGAAGTCCTAGCATCAGCCATCAGGCAACAAAAGGAAATCAAAGGCATCAAAATTGCCAAAGATGAAGTCAACCTTTCACTTTCTGCAGGTGACATGATACTATACATGGAAAACCCAATAGACTCCACCCAAAGTCTCCTAGAACTGATACATAAATTCAGCAAAGTCTCAAGATACAAAATCAATGTACAGAAATCAGTTGCATTCTTATACACTAATAATGAAGCAACAGAAAGACAAATAAAGAAACTGATCCCAGTCACAACTGCACCAAGAAGCATAAAATACCTAGGAATATATCTAACCAAAGATGTAAAAGATCTGTATGCTGAAAACTATAGAAAGCTTATGAAGGAAATTGAAGAAGATTTAAAGAAATGGAAAAACATTCCATGCTCATGGATTGGAAGAATAAATATTGTCAAAATGTCAATACTACCCAAAGCTATCTACACATTCAATGCAATCCCAATCAAAATTGCACCAGCATTCTTCTCGAAGCTAGAACAAGCAATCCTAAAATTTGTATAGAACCACAAAAGAACCCGAATAGCCAAAGTAATTTTGAAGAAGAAGACCCAAGCAGGAGGCATCACAATCCCAGACTTTAGCCTCTACTACAAAGCTGTAATCATCAAGACAGCATGGTATTGGCACAAAAGCAGACACATAGACCAATGGAATAGAACAGACACTCCAGAATTGGACCCACAAAAATATGGCCAACTAATCTTTGACAAAGCAGGATAGAATATCCAATGGAAAAGAGACAGTCTCTTTAACAAATGGTGCTGGGAGAACTGGTCAGCAACATGCCTAATAATGAAACTAGACCACTTTCTTACACCTTTCACAAAAATAAACTCAAAATGGATAAAGGACCTGAATGTGAGACAGGAAACCATCAAACTCCTAGAGGAGAAAGCAGGAAAAGACCTCTCTGACCTCAGCCACAGCAATTTCTTACTTGACACATTCCCTAAAGGCAAGGGAATTAAAAGCAAAAATGAACTATTGGGACCTCATGAAGATAAAAAGCTTCTGCACAGCAAAGGAAACAACCAACAAAACTAAAAGGCAACCAACGGAATGGGAAAAGATATTTGCAAATGACATTTCGGACAAAGGGCTAGTATCCAAAATCTATAAATAATTCACCAAACTCCACACCCAAAAAACAAATAATCCAGTGAAGAAATGGGTAGAAAACATGAATAGACACTGCTCTAAAGAAGACATCCGGATGGCCAACAGGCACATGAAAAGTTGCTCAACGTCGCTTCTCATCATGGAAATACAAATCAAAACCACACTCAGATACCACCGCACACCTGTCAGAGTGCCTAAAATGAACAAGTCAGGAGACTATAGATGCTGGAGGGGATGTGGAGAAATGGGAACCCTCTTGCACTATTGGTGGGAATGCAAACTGGTGCAGCCGCCCTGGAAAACAGTGGGGAGGTTCCTAAAAAAATCTACTCTATGACCCAGGAATAGTACTGCTAGGAGTTTACCCAAGGGATACAGGAGTGCTGATTGCGTAGGGGCACTTGTACCCTAATGTTTATAGCAGCGCTTTCAACAATAGCCAAATTATGGAAAGAGCCTAAATGTCCATCAACTGATGAATGGATGAAGAAATTGTGGTTTATATACACAATGGAATACTACGTGGCAATGAGAAAGAATGAAATATGGCCTTTTTAGCAACGTGGATGGAACTGGAGAGTGTTATGCTAAGTGAAATAAGCCATACAGAGAAAGACAGATACCATATGTTTTCACTCCTGTTTGGATCCTGAGAAACTTAACAGAAGACCATGGGGGAGGGGAAGGAAAAAAAAAAAAAAAGAGAAGGAGGGAGGCAAACCATAAGAGCCTTTTAAAAACCGCCCCCAAACGGGGGGGTGAGGGGGGGGGGGGGAGGTAGGGGAAGGTGGGTGATGGGTATTGAGGAGGGCACCTGTTGGGATGAGCACTAGGTTTTCACGAGCATTTCCCTGATTATGAGTGACGTTGAGCATCTTTTCATGTGTCTTTTGGCCACCTGGATGTCTTCTTTGGAAAGCTATCTGTTCATGTCTCCTGCCCATTTTTTAATTGGCATTTTTGTCTTATGTTTTGAATCATATAAGTTCTTTCTGTATTGTGGATAATAACCCTTTTTCAAATATGTCATTTGCAAATATATTTTCCCATTCTATACGTTGTCTTTTAGTTTTGTTGGTTGTTTCCTTTACGGTACAGAAGCTTATATTGTGATGTAGTTCCAATAGTTTATTTTTGCTTTTCTTTCCCTTGCCTTAAGAGAATACCTAGAAAAATGTTGCTATGTCCGATGTCAGCGAATTTACTGCCTGTACTCACTTCTAGGATTTTTATGGTTTCAGGTAATTACACTTAGGTAATTAATCCATTTTGAATTCATTTTTGTGTGTGGTATATGAAAATGGTGCAGTTTCATTTGTCTGCATGTCGTTGTCCAGTTTTCCCAATACCATTTGTTGAAGAAGTCTTTTTCCTATTGAATGCTCTTTCCTGATTTGTCAAAGATTAACTTACCATATAATTGTGGGTTTATTTCTGGATTTTTTACTCTGTTCTATTGAAATGTGTGTCTATTTTTATGCCAGTACCATACTGTATTGATTACTGCAGCTTTGTAAAATTGGGGTCTGGAATTCTGATGCCTCCAGCTTTGCTTTTCTTTTTCAAGATTTCTTGGGCTCTTCAGGGTCTTTTGTGGTTCCATACAAATATAGGATTGAGGTTCCATACAAATATAGGTTTCTAGTTCTGTGAAAAATGCTGTTGGTATTTAGGTAGGGATCACACTAAATGTGTAAATTGCTTTTGGTAGTATAGACATTTTGATATCTGTGCTTCTAATTCATGAGCATTGATTGTCTTTCCATTTCATGATGTCATTTTCAATTTCTTAAATTTTTTTTCAACGTTTTTTATTTATTTTTGGGACAGAGAGAGACAGAGCATGAACGGGGGAGGGGCAGAGAGAGAGGGAGACACAGAATCGGAAACAGGCTCCAGACTCTGAGCCATCAGCCCAGAGCCTGACGCGGGGCTCGAACTCACGGACCGCAAGATTGTGACCTGGCTGAAGTCAGACGCTTAACCGACTGCGCCACCCAGGCGCCCCTCAATTTCTTTGCTCAGTGTTTTATAGTTTCTGAGCACAGGTATTTCACTTCTTTGGTTAAAGCTAGACTGCCTCCCCTCTAGCCTTGGAGAACACACTACCAGGTCAAAGTGATATCTGCAGGTCAAAATCCCAAGCCACACAGCACCTCAGGTTGACCTTACAGTCAGAGGCTGGTGGGTCATGTGTTCTGAGAGGCTCTGTGGAAAGTTTCAAAATGGGGAGGGCTAAGGCAAGGACTTTTTGAAAAGCATCTACTCCAAAGACTAAGATGCCACAACTCTTGAAGGTTTGGCTGTCTACTAGACTTAGGCTTTCTTTCATGGTGTTCTTTGTGAGACAGTGCTCCGTGGGGTGGTTGTAGTATTGCTTCATGTTTCTCAGAATTAAGTGGTTACTCTTCATTTGGCTTGTGAAAATCTGGGTCTTGTTGTCAAAAATCTTGGCTCTTCCATCAGCCACTGGACTCAAGACTTTCTCTTCATCTCCTCATTTTCATGGCAGATGAAAGGTTGGTAGTTAATGAATCCCAAGACAGTAAATGCGAGGACTTCTGGAGCTGGTTCAGACACAGCCAAGGAAAAATGCTGTAGACAGCGCATTCCTGAGGTAGGAACCAGTGCCTTCAGAGGAAGCTCCAGTATTTATGAGTGAGGTACTAATTATCCATGTGTGGGGAATAAGTGTGAATGTCTGTGTGTGTATGTGTGTGCATGCTCGTGTTGTATGATAGGAGAGACAGGGCATACAGAATAAAATAGTGGAAAGACAATGACACAACAACCTCCACCCCACCCCCCACCGCCAAAGTGATATTCAAATCCCACACCCATTGTACACTGATGGGATTCAGCAAAACAAAAAAGAAATATTACTCTAATCCCCGAAAATAAAAGTGCCATCAGGGCACCTGGGTGGCTCAGTTGCTTAAGCATCCAACTCTTGATTAGTCTCACAGTTGTGAGATGGGGCTCCATGCTGGGTATGGAATGTGCTTAAGATTCTCTCTTTCCCCTCTCCCTTTGCCCCTCCCCTGCTCTCATCTGCTTTCATTCTCTCTATCTTTCTCAAAAAAGAAAAGTTCCGTGAAAAAGCTGATCTTGAACAGGGTTTGAAGAAGTGGAGGCATCAGGAGGAGTGGGGGAGATTTAGAAATATTCTCATGGCTCTGGCTGAGGTGTTAGTACCTGGAATGGGACCCTCTCCAAGTCCGCTGCTGTGATGTCGTAGCATCCCAACCCTTGCTAGTCCCACCTCTCTTCTGACCAAGGTCCCCTTCTTTCACATCACCCTCCCTGTCACTGTGGAAAAGGCACTGGCCTCAGAGTCAGGGGTTCCAGCCCCACCACACCCTCTGTTTCCTGTGAAAGTCACTCCCTTCTGTGGCCTAGGCTTCTTTATCTCTAGAACAAAGCCATGAAGCTACAAGGCCCAGGGCCTTCCAGTATGTGACAGTTGTAGAGCCCCAGAAGTCACCAAGGGATCCAGGTGATGAGTGTGAAGGAGGAGGTGCAGGAGTAGGGAGGGATGCTCCAAGAGAAGGCACAGCCTGCAGCTGTTCTTGTCCTAGCCTCCCTGCTCCTCCTGTTCTGTCCCTCAAACTCCATTCTATCCCAGGACCTTTGATTCATCCTTCTTCCCTCATGTGGCACACTCTCCCCATCTCTCTGCCACAACCTTTGGTCTTACATCCTTCTGGTCTCCGCTGAAATGTTACTTCCTTGGGGACAGTTTGCCTCCCTCCTCCAACCCCCTGCTGCAACCTGGGTAAGATGGGTAGCTTCTGCTCATGTGCAGCCATGGCCAATGAGCATCACGTGATTGCACGTTCACCACCTGCCTCTGTGCATTCCATGTAAATGGTGAGTTTTCTTTTTTGTAGATCCCTATCCTTTGTGCCTGTCACAGTACTGTGTTAGTCAGGGTACTCAGGGAAACAGATACAAGAAGATGCATAGAGTGAGAGGTGGGAGAATTTCAAGGAACTGGCTTATGGGACGGGAGCGGGAGTTGGAAGTCCAAAATGTGCAGGGCAGGTGGGCAAGCTGGGTGTGCCAGCAGAGCTAATGCTGCATTCAGCATTAGCTGATCCAGAGGCAGTTTGGACAACGATCTGCGTTGTATTTCTTCTCTCTGAGATTAGGAGCGTCTTCAATTTATCATTATCCTCATGTTGCATAACTTCTGAAACCCTGTATGTTTGACTTTTCCTTTGTTTTTATGGTCAGTACGCAACAATTCTTGTGGAAATAATAGATGTAGATTGAAGAACTGAAATAGAATACAAAGAAATAAGCAGTAAGAATGAAGTGACAAAGCTTAAATACCTTTTAATATTGCTTTGAAATATAATAATCATGAATCTTCTGGGTCTGAGAGGAAACAGGGAGCCACAACACTAGTGATGAATCACAGCCTGATGTGTAACAGACCATCTACTATTGTACAGATGTTATAACGAGTGGGAGTGGCTTCCAGACTGTGTATGATTTAGTTCAATACTATTTGACATCTCTAAAATTAAAGAAAAAAACCCTGCTACTCTGCCAAAACTCACTGGTGTCTTACTCTTGCTAGCCATGTAAATATTATGTGCAAATCATGCTCCAAGGCTGTGTGAATGTGAACGTGCTGAAAACATGCTGTCAGTGCTCAGAATGCAATGAACAATTAGCAATAATCAAGAAGAACTTTTTGTAAATGAACTTCACGCAGTAAAGTCTTTGAAATAGGAAAACTTACTATTAATAATACTTACAGGGTTGGGGCGCCTGGGTAGCTCAGTCGATTAAGCATCCGACTTCGGCTCAGGTCATGATCTCACAGTCTGTGAGTTCGAACCCTACGTCGGGCTCTGTGCTGACAGCTCAGAGCCTGGATCCTGCTTCGGATTCTGTGTCTCCCTCTGTCTCTGACCCTCCCCCGTTCATGCTCTGTCTCTCTCTGTCTCAAAAATAAATAAACATTAAAAAATTTTTTTTATTTAAAAAAAATACAGGGTTGATAACAGCAGCAAACATTGAAAAATTTCCATCAGAATTTTGCACTATGGGGAAGGTTTAAGATGGCAGAACAGCATGGAACCTCTCAGCTTGTCTCATCCCTGAAATGCAGCTAGATCAACACCACACCATTTTGTACACCTAGGAAATGGATCTGAGGATTAACACAACAATCTGCATGACTTCAGCCACAGAACTCAGCAGGTACTTGGTGGAGAGAGGTGAACTGGGGGAGAGAAAAGCCATGGATGATAGATAAACTGAGGATAATGATAAGCTGTTTTTGTGGAAAAAGGACAGAGAAAGGGGGGTGGGGAAGAGAGTGCAGTGCATCTTCAGGAAAAGCACTCCCCTGAAAGCAGCTGGAGAGAAAGAGAAAGAGTGAAAACACTCTCAGGGGACTGAACAAGAAATCTGTTCCTCGAAATCATTGATGGGGAGAGAAGAGAGGGTTTCAGTACCATTAGGATTCTATAAACAGTAGAGCACAGAGTCTGAAATTCCTGAGCTCAGTGCCTGGTGGTGCTCTGGTGAGGAAGTAGCGTGAACCTCCAGGAGCAGGCAGAGAGGTTTGAAGGGTTCTTGTGCCCACATGGGGAGAGGCAGTTCTCTGCCTGGAGAGCATTTGGTAGAGGCCATATGGCCTCCCCATAGACAAAGGTTCCAGCAGACCCCAGGGAGCAGCCACGTTTGCTGATATTGGGACAAAGACTCCAGAATATGGTGAAACCTGGTGCTGGCTGTGTATTGTGAATTGCCATAATCTCTGAACTTCTGCTGCTGTGCAAATGCACAAACGTTTTCTTGGGCAAGCCAGCACCGGGCCACTGCTCAGTGAGACACTCCCCCAGAGAATCCGCAGGAGTCCAAGCCAAAAGGGTCTCTGAAGTGAGGGTTTTGGAAACACAGCCCCATCTGAGATAAAACTCTGGGGGAAGGTGCCACCTGGTAGGTGAATGGCTGGACACGGACAGGATTGAGGCGGGCAGTGGACAGAGGCCTGAGACAAAGGAAGGGTGCTTGATTGTGGGTCAATGAGAGTGCAAAGTTCCTGTGCCAGAGAGTAGGAAAGTGGGTGAAGCCATTTTCACCTCTCCCCCACCCCACACACAAATGCAGGTGCACATCCATGCACGCCACACCTACCACCCCAGTAAGTTTATCAGCACCACCTAGTGGACATCGGAGCCATTGCACTGGAGCCCCACCCAACTGTACCCTCCAAGCACATCCCCTAGAGGACCACCACAAGTCCCTCTACCTGCTTAGTGTATGGACTATAGAGTGCTTCATAGTTTGAGTTCTAAGGGAAACAGGATGTAACTTCATTTGGGTTTCATTCTGTTTGCTGGTTAATTTATTTAAAAATTTTTTTAAATTATTTTTTACTATGTTTTTAAATTTTTTTTGTAAATTCTTAATTCAATTTCACTTCCTTTATTTCATTTTATTCTATTTTAATGTATACATTTTCTAATTTTTAAATTTTTTCCTAACCTTCTTTTCTTTCTTTTCATTTCTTTTCTTTCCCCTTTTTCTGTCTTCTGTCAAGATTCTCTCAACAAGTAGACCAAAACACACGCAGGATCTAGCTTTTATGATTTTTGTTCTGTTTTTAATTTTTTAATTTTATTATTTTTTTCTTCCTTAAAATTACAAAACTAAGGAATTTCACCTCAAAAGAAAGATCAGGAAGATATGAAAGCCAGGAGCTTAATCAACACAGATATAAACAAGATGTCTGAACTAGAACTTAGAATCACCATAATAAGAATACTAGTTGGGACTGAAAAAACCATACAATCCTTTTCTGGGGAGGTAAAAGAAGTATAACCTAGTCACGATGAAATTAAAAATCCTATAACCGAGATGCAATCCTGAATAGTTGCCATGACAGCAAGGATAGACAAAGCAGAGTAGCAAATTAGTGATATATAAGACAAAATTGTGGAGAATAATGAAGCAGAAAAAAGGAGGGAAATACAAGACTTAGAGAACTCAGAGATACATTAAAAAGAATAATGTCTGAATCATAGGAGTCCCAGAAGATGAAAAGAGAGAAAAAGGGGCAGAAGATTTATGTGAGCAAATCATAGTGGAAAACTTACCTAATCTAGAGAAGGAGACAGACATCAAAATCCAAGAAAAACAGAGAACTCCCAATATATTCAACAAAAACCAACCATCACCAAGGCATATCATAGTCAAATTCACAAAATACACAGACAAGGAAAGAACTATAAAAGGTTTCCCCCTTAACCTATAAGGGAAGAGAGAACATGTTCACAGCAGACCTATCCACAGAAACTTGGCAGACCAGAAAGGAGTGGCAAGATATATTCAAGGTTCTGAATAGGAAAATATGCAGCCAAGAATTCTTTTTCAGCAAGGCTGTCGTTCAAAATGGAAGGACCATAAAGAGTTTCCCAGATAAACAAAAACTAAAGGAGTTCATGACCACTAAACTAACGCTGAAAGAAATTTTATGGGGGACTCTCTAAGTGGAGAAAAGACAAAACAAGACAAAAAGACCAAACGACTAGAAAGACCAGAGAACATTACCAGAAACTCCAATTCTACAGGCAACACGTGGATACATGGAGATTAAAGAACATCTTACTAAAGGATGAATGGGTTAACCAATAATTAAAGAGGAAATTGAAAAGTACATGGGAGCCAATGAAAATTAAAACACGACAGCCCCAAACCTCTGGGAAGCAGTAAAGGCAATCATAAGAGGGAAGTATATAGCAATCCAGGCCTTGCTAAGGAAGGAAGAAAGGTCTCATATACACAACCTAACTTTACACCTTAAAGAGTGGGAAAAAGAACAGCAAACAAAGCCCTAAACCAGCAGAAGACAGGAATTAATAAAGATTAGAGTAGAAATCAATGATATATATATATATATATATATATATATATATATATATATATATATAAAACAGATCAATGAAACCAGGAGCTGGTTCCTTGAAAGAATTAACAAGATTGATAAACCCTTAGCCAGACTGATCAAAAAGAAAAAGGAAAGGACCCAAATAAATAAAATCAAGAATGAAAGAGAAGAGATCACAGCCAACTTTGCAGAAATACAAACAATAGTAAGAGAATATTATGAACAATTATATGCCAATAAATTGGGCAATCTGGAAGAAATGGACAAATTCCCAGAAAGAAAAACTACCAAAACTGAAACAAGAAGAAATAGAAAATTTGAACAGACCCACAACCAGTAAAGAAATTGAATTAGTAATAAAAAATCTCCCCCAAAAAACAGAGTCCAAGGCTGGATGGCTTTCCAGGGGAATTCTACCAAACATTTAAAGAAGAGTTAACACCTAGTCTTTTGAAGTTGTTCCAAAAAATATAAATGGGAGGAAAACTTCAAAACTCATTCTATGAGGCCAGCATTACCTCAATTCCAAAATCAAAGACCTTACTGAAAAGGAGAACTACAGACCAAATTCCCTGATGAACATGGATGCAAAAATTATCAACAAGATACTAGCCAACAAGATCTGACAACACATTAAATGAATTATTCACCACAGTCAAGTGGGATTTATTCCTGGGATGCAGGGCTGGTTCATCATCTGCCAATCAATCAATGTAATACATCACATCAATAAAAGAAAGGCCAAGAGCCACATGATTCTCTCAATAGATGCAGAGAAAGTATTTGACAAAATACAGCATCCTTTCTTGATAAAAACCCTCAAGAAAGTAGGGATAGAAAGACCATATCTCGGGATCATAAAAGCCACATATGAAAGACCCACCTCTAATATCATCCACAATGGGGAAAAACTGAGAGCTTTCCCCCTAAAGTCAGGAACACCACAAGGATATCCACTCTTACCACTATTATTCAACATGGTGTTGAAAGTCCTAGCCTCAGCAATCAGACAAAATAAAGAAATAAAAGGCATCCAAATCGACAAGGAGGAAGTCAAACTTTCACTCTGCACAGATGACATGATACTTTATGTGGAAAACCCAAAAGACTCCACCAAAAAACTGTCTGAACTGGTCCACGAATTCAGCAAAGTTGCAGGATATAAAATCAATGTACAGAAATTGGTTGCATTTGTATACACCAATGATGAAGCAGCAGAAAGAGAAACCAAGGAATCAATCCCATTTACAATTGCACCAAAAACATAAAATACCTAGGAATAAACCTAACCAAAGAGGTGAAATATCTACAGGCTGAAAACTATAGAAAGTTTATGACTGAAATTGAAGACACACACACACTCACACAAATGGAAAAACGTTCCATGCTCATGGATTGGAAGAACAAATATAGTTAAAATGTTGATACTACCCAAAGCAATCTACATATTCAATGCAATCCCTATCAAAATAACACCAGCATTCTTCACAGAGCTAGAATAAACAATCCTAAAATTTGTATGGAACCAGAAAAGAGCCCCAATAGTCAAAGCAATCCTGAAAAAGAAAACCAAAGCTGGAGGCATCACTATTCAGGACTTCAAGATGTATTACAAAGCTGTAATCATCAAGGCAGTATGGTGCTGGCACAAAAATAGACACAGAGATCAATGGAACAGAACAGAAAACCCAGAAATGGACCCACAAATGTATGGCCAACTAATCTTTGACAAAGCAGGAAAGAATATTCAATGGAATAAAGACAATCTCTTCAGCAAATGGTGCTGGGAAAACTGGAGGGCAACATGCAGAAAAAACCTGGACCATACACAATAACAAACTCAAAATGGACTAAAGACCTAAATGTAAGAAAGGAAGCCATCAAAATCCTAGAGGAGAAACCGGGCAAAAACTTCTTTGACTTCGGCCACAGCAACTTCTTACTCAACACGTCTTCAGAGGCAAGGGAAACAAAAGCAAAAATGAACTATTGAGACCTCATCAAAATAAAAACTTCTGCACAGCAAAGAAAAGAATCAGCAAAACTAAAAGGCATCCGATGGAATGGGAGAAGACATTTGCAAACGACATATCAGATAAAGGTTAGTATCCAAAATCTATAAAGAACTTATCAAACTCAACATCCCCTCCAAAAAAATAATCCAGTGAAGAAATGGGCAAAAGACACAAATAGACACTTCTTCAAAGAAGACATCCATATGGCTAATAGACACATGAAAAAATCTTCAGCATCACTCATCATCAAGGAAATACAAATCAAAACCACAGTGAGATATCACCTCACACCAGTCAGAATGGCTAACATTAGCAACTAGGCAATGACAGAGGTTGGTGAGGATGCAGAGAAAGAGGATGTCTTCTGCACTGTTTTTCGGAATGCAAACGAGTGCTGCCACTCTGGAAAAGTGTGGAGTTTCCTCTAAAAATTAAAAATAAAACTACCCTATGACTCAGTAATTGCACTACTAGGTATTTATCCAAGGGATGCAGGTGTGCTGTTTCGAAGGGGCACATGCACCCTATTGACAATAGCTAAAGTATGGAAAGAGCCCAAGTGTCCATCAATGGATGAATGGATAAAGAAGATGTGGTATATAAATTCAATGGAGTATTACTCAGCAATTGAAAAGAATGAAATCTTGCCATTTGCAACTACATGGATGGAACTGGAGGATATTAGCTAAGAGAAATTAGTCAGTCAGAGAAAGACAAATATCATATGACTTCACTGATATGAGGAATTTAAGATACAAAACAGGTGAACATAAGGGAAGGGAAGCAAAAAAAATATATAAAAACAGGGAAGGGTACAAAAACATAAGAGACCCCTAATTATAGGGAACAGAGGGTTGCTGGAACGGCTGTGGGAGGGGTGATTGGCTAAATGGGTAAGGAGCATTAAGGAATCTACTCCTGATATCATTGTTGAACTATATGCTAACTAACTTAGATTAAAATTAAAAAAATAAATAAATTTTAAAAATAGTTTGTAAATTAAAGGGACTGAAAGAATGAAAAAGAATAAATACCTGAATACTAAAAGAGAAAGAAAGAAAGAAAGAAAAAGAAAGAAAGAAAGAAAGAAGAGAAAAGGAAGAAAAGAAAGAAAAAGAAAATTTTCACGAAAGAATGTGTTTATAGGTGTGCCTGTCTAGCTCAGGGAGTAGAGCATGTGACTCTAGATTTTAAGGTCGGGAGTTCAAGGCCCACTCTGGGGGACATATTGTACTGAAAATTACAAAAAAAGACTGGGGGCCTGGCTGGCTCAGTCAGTAGAGCATGCAACTCTTGCAGGGGTTGTGGGTTTGGGCCACATGTTGGTTGTAGAAATTACTTTTTAAAAAGTAAAATCTTAAAAAAAAAAAGATGATGTTGTTTCTAATACTACAGAAGCAGTTGGATGGGAGGCGGCTCAGGAGCGTTCTTCTACATCACTGTGGGTTATATCCAGTCAGCTGGTCCCCAGATCCCAGGACTCCCTTTATTTCAGTGGGAGAAGCCTGAACATGAAACCTCAGGTGCCTGAATCCACATCGTTCACACAAAATCAGATCATGGGCTGGGACCTTTCACCCCAAATCCTCTCTCAGGTGAGACTGCCGGTAATGGCAGGAGGAAGGGGTGGAGTAAGTTCTTCCCCAGAAGGCAATTATGAAAACTGGAGAAAAACATTAAAAATAAACATTTGAAGTCACTGAAAAGTAAATGCAGGCAGAAACATGAGAACTTTAATCTTGAATAACCACCACTACAATGGGCAAGTACAATGGGCAAGTACAGAGCCTTCTCCCCTCTGGGTGCTCCCCTCCCCCAGCATAACTTCAGCCCAGTGGCTCCCAGAGCAGATGACAGCAGTCACGGTGCCAAGGAGCTGGATATTTAAAGGGGGAAATTTGAAAGTGAGGGAACAGCAGAGGGTTGAGATCTGAGTAGAATGTCACTCAAATTCCCTGGATGAGCACCACACTCTGCATGGCTGAGGGATGCCAGGAGACACTGTTGATAACACAGAAAGAACCAGAAGAGGTCTAGCTTTAAAGACACAACTGTCCTGGGGCGCCTGGGTGGCGCAGTCGGTTAAGCGTCCGACTTCAGCCAGGTCACGATCTCGCTGTCCGTGAGTTCGAGCCCCGCGTCAGGCTCTGGGCTGATGGCTCAGAGCCTGGAGCCTGTTTCCAATTCTGTGTCTCCCTCTCTCTCTGCCCCTCCCCCGTTCATGCTCTGTCTCTCTCTGTCCCAAAAAATAAATAAATAAACGTTGAAAAAAAAAATTTAAAGACACAACTGTCCTGATCTAATCTGTGAGTCTGTGCTGTTGACTTATGAATTCTCCAATCAGCACAAGGCTCAGGCAACAGCAAGAAAAATCATACTGTGGGTGCCAGTGTGGCTTAGTCTTGATCTTGGGATCATGAGTTTAAGCCCCACATAGGGCATAGAGTTTACTTAAAAAATAAAATCATAATGGATGAAGGATGGTCAGACTTTGTGGCTGGGATGGCATTTGGAAGTTAGGGGAAAATATCAGGAACAAGACGACCACAGAGAAGGTGAGGGCCAAAATCTGAGAAGAACCTGCACGAACCCTTGACTGACCACCAGGTCACACAGATGGAGGGGGGCTCACTCAAGACCCAGGATAAAATGCAGCCTCTGGATATGGGAAAAACAGGGCATAGACAATAGCTGTCAACAATGTGGGGGTTAAGGTCATAGTGGGGTCCATGCAAGTGAAACACTTCCAGGATAAAAACAGTCTTCAACTTAAATAAATAAAATAGATTCCAGATTTGCTAAAACTTAAAATGCATAATTCACTTACTTTTAAAGGACATATTACCAAACATGCAAAGAAAGAGATGTGTGACTGTGAGAAAGTCAACACAGACATATCCCCTGTGTACCCAGATGTTGGAATCAACACCAAATGCTGCCATGAACTTCAGGAAATAGTTTTAAAGAATGAATAAATATGTGTTGAAATAATTTAAGAAAATCAGGTTCTTAAAGACTGAACAGAAATGAAATCTGAATGAAGAAGTGGAATGTACAAAGAAGACCAAATAGAAATTCTAGAACTAAAAAAGAAAAAAAAAGTAATAAATTCAACAAGCAAACTCCACTGAAACCCTGGGAAGGGAGAATGAAGAATCAATGAGGTTGAATATAAATCTATACAAATTACCCAACTCAAAAAACACTGAGAAAAAAGATTGAAGAGAAACTAATATAACCTCAGAAATCCAAAGGAGAATTAAAAAGACAAATAGACAATCACAGTTCAAAAATTAGAAGGAGACAAAAAAACCAAAAAAGATTTGAAGAAATTATGTTTGAAAATTCTTCTACTTTAGTGCAAAAACCGTGAGCCTATAGATCTGAGAAGGTCATCACTCATGAGAACAGAAGCAAAAGAAAACCACACCAAAGCTCATTCATGTCCATGTGACACCTTCCACACAGGATGTCGTGTTTTCGAAATTTTCACAGATTCACTGACACTCTCCTCATGAAGAGGTGGAACTAATTCTTTTCCTCTTGTGCGTGGACTGGACTCAGTGACTCACTTCCAATGGAGAAAATAAGGGAGATGTAATGGGGTGTGACTTCAGAGTTTAGGTCCCAAAGGAATGTGTTTTTTTTTTTTTTCTCTCTCTTTCCTTTCTTTCCCTCTCTCAGATCATGGGTTCTGGAAGAAGCCAGGTGTCCTGTCAGAAAGATCCTCACTTGCAGACAGGCCCACATGTGAGGAACTGAGGCTTCCCCCTATGAGCCTGAGGACACTGAAGCTCCCTGCCAGTAGCCACAGGTGGGTGCGTGAACTTGATCCTCCAGCCCATGTCAAGCCTTCGCATCATTGTGATTCTAGTTTCATCTTGGCTGCAACCTAATGAGAAAACTTAGCTGAAGCTGCCCCGCTCCCCTGTCCTTACACTTATGATCCTCAAGAATTTATTGCCATAATAATGTCATGTGAAGCTGCAGAATTGTGTTATAATTTGTGACACTGCAATGGATAACGATACAGATGTTGGTACCTGGACATGGGTGCTGGCCTCACAGATACTTTACACGAGGCAGGTGCTGAGGAGCGGGACAGGGGTGGAGTTGGAAGGACTGTGAGGTGAGAGTTTAGGAGGAAAAGATTAGCAGGAATGCTGGAAATTTTCAAGGAAAGGGGCAGAGACATAGAAAAGGAAAAGAAGCCTCGGGAGCCCTACAATTCTATTGGGGAGAAGCAGGCTGAAGAGGTGACCCCACTGCAGACACAGTCTCACACCCCAGAAAGATGGGTCACAGTGTGCAGAGATGCTAAGACATAAGCCAACTGCATGCTGTGCACAAGACATGCACTTTTGGGGAACCTGGGTGGCTCAATTGTTTAAGCATCCACTTCAGCTCAGGTCATGATCTCATGGTTTGTGAGTTCGAGCCTTGCGTCAGTCTCTGTGCTGACAGCAAGGAGCCTGTTTTGGATTCTCTGACTCCCTCTCTCTCTGCCCTACAAAAATAAGTAAATAAATAAACACTAAACAAGAAGTGAGACGTCCACTTTCACTATGAAGACACAGGTGGAATGTAAGTTGATGAAACAGGAGTGCCAGGCAAACTGTGACATGAGGAGGCTGATATGTTAACATCAGAAGCAAAAGAGATTTGAAAAGAGAGCACATTGCTGGAGATAAGGAGAGCCTCCTCGTGAGAAATGTAATAGAATGAGAAATGTCACAAGTGCAGACAGAAAGGAGACCAGTGGCCGCCCAGGGCTGGGGGCTGGGGCGAGGATCAGATGCAAAGGGGCATCAGGAAACTCAGGATAAGGGACCTGTTCTCTATCGTCTTACTAGTTCCATGGGTCGAAACCATTGGTGACATTCCTCTAACTGTGCATTCACACCTGGGGAATTTTATCTCATCTGAAAAACCTTAAGAAATAAAACAAAAGTAGGGAGGAAGTGGCACAGAAGAGATAAATATAAACTAGGTAAATATAAATGATGGGAAAAATTTTAGATAAATGTATTGTATATAAATATAAGCTAGGAGAATTCGTTGCGAGCTCTCTGCCATGAACTACTTTTAAGTCCTGCAGGCCAGAAAGAGATGACACTAGATGTTAACTCATAAACAGAATGGAGTAATTAACAACAAAAATGGTGATAGTCTATACACATACATTTTCTTCTTAACTTCTTTTTTTCTTTTTTTTGAGCTCGGAAGTTTTTCTTTAATAATGTATGAATATTACTTCATAACAACAGAAAAGAGTTTGTAATAATTAAATCACAGAGAACCTGATTTTTAAGATAATGGATAACGTAACAGCGGCAGACAGAAATTTACTCAGAGAGAAATTTAGCACAGTATTTTTCCTCACCTGTCTTTCATGACACTGAATGTTTTCAGAAAATAATTCTAACTTTAAAAACAAGTGTTTAGGGGCGCCTGGGTGGTGCAGTCGGTTGAGCGTCCGACTTCAGCCAGGTCACGATCTTGCGGTCCGTGAGTTCGAGCCCCGCGTCAGGCTCTGGGCTGATGGCTCGGAGACTGGAGCCTGTTTCTGATTCTGTGTCTCCCTCTCTCTCTGCCCCTCCCCCGTTCATGCTCTGTCTCTCTCTGTTCCAAAAATAAATAAACGTTGAAAAAAAAAAGTGTTTAGTGAAACCTAACGCTTACCGTATTTGGTTTACTGTTATTTTTTTAATTTTAATTTTAATTTTTTAAAACTTACATCCAAATTAGTTAGCATATAGTACAACAATGATTTCAAGAGTAGATTCCTTAGTGCCCCTTACTCATTTAGCCCACCCCTCCCCAAAACCCCTCCAGTAACCCTCACTTTGTTCTCCATATTTATGAGTTTCTTCTGTTTTGTCCCCCTCCCTGTTTTTATATTATTTTTGTTTCCCTTCCCTATGTTCATCTGTTTTGTCTCTTAAAGTCCTCATATGAGTGAAGTCATGATTTTTGTCTTTCTCTGACTGACTAATTTCACTTAGCATAATACCCTCCAGTTCCATCCATGTAGTTGCAAATGGCAAGATTTCATTGTTTTTGATTGCTGAGTAATACTCCATTGTATGTATATATCACATCTTTTTATCCATTTATCCATGGCTGGACATTTGGGCTCTTTCCATACTTTGGCTATTGTTGATAGTACTGCTATAAACATGGGGGTGCATGTCTCCCTTCAAAACAGCACACCTGTATCCTGTGGATAAATGCCTAGTAGTGCAATCCCTGCGTCACAGGATAGTTCTATTTTTAGTTTTTTGAGGAACCTCCATACTGTTTTCCAGCGTGGCTGCAGCAGCTTGCATTCCCGTCTTCTTAACTTCTTTAAAAGATGTATGACTGTGCCAAACACTAAGTGGTACATGATATTATCTGGCTTACAATGGATGTTGGTGACACATGTAACAATACTAGCACAGAGGGGCCTAAATGAAACTCCATTCCTGTATTTACTGGATGGAGTTCAATGTTACCTTAAGTAGATTGTGAAAAGTTAAAAATGCAGGTTTCAATTCCTACAACTTCAATAAAAATTAACAGAAATAAATACAACTAGAGAGCCATTAGAATAATCAATTTATAAACAAAAACTATTTGCTTGAAACAAAGGTAGAAAGGAGGTACAAGAATGGAAAAGACATGAGACACTTCAGACACAAAGAGCAAAATGATAGACCCAAATCCTACCATGTCAGGAATCATATTAAATATAAACCAACTAAAATTCTACTCAAAAAGTTGACATTATTGGACTGCATAAATATCAAGATGGACTATACACTATATAGAATAGAAACACTTGAACTACAAAACCAAAAATAAGTTAAAACTTAAATGGTGAAGGAATGAATATCTTATGGGAATAAAAAGCATAAGAAGTCTGAAGTGTTGCATTAATCTGAAGCAAAATATGTTGTCACATAGGGAGCATCGCTAGAGACAGAGAAGGACGTTCTATAAGAATAATAGGTCAGCATCACAGCAAGACAAAGTAATGAATGGAGAAGACACTCAGTACAGAGCTCTAAAACAGGTGACATAAAGTGGAAGAAGGGTAAATAAATAGACAAATTAACTATTGTATTTAGAGATCAATACTCTTCTCTCATTAATAGAACAGGTAAGGACTTGGCCCTTCCATGAGCCAAAATAGACCACAGTCTGGCCCTAAATAAATGTGAAGGCAGGGAAATTATAGAGTACACTCTGTAACCGCAGTGACATTAAATTAGAAATCTGTAACATGAGGATCTCTGGAAAGTCCACAAATAATTGGAAATTAGAACACACGTCAAACCCCTGAATTGTCGTGGCTTAGAGAAGCAATCACAGGGAGGTCAGAATTGTCTATACCCGAGTGACAGTGTACAGAAATGACAATATGAGGTCTGTAGATGCAACAGAAACCGAGGTTGTGATTTCACAGTTTGCAGGGACAGGAAGCCAGGCCTGAGAGACCCAGACAGCAGGTCCCTGTTTTGAGGGTGCACCAAGGGGTAGAAGAGGCAGGGCGCCAGGGTCCTGCTCTCTCCAGGTGGGGTAGGGGCCACCCTCCAGGTTCCAACTGTGGGGGTCTGACTCCCCCTGCCCACACACACACAGGAGCTTCCTCCCCATGTCTATCTTGGGCATGGTGTTGAGATGCATGGGTCCTGCAGGCCTGGGGAGTGGGAAGGGGACACATTTGGGTCCTGGGGGAAATGGTAGGCAGAAGCCTGGGCCTGACTCATGGCTCATGTCCTTGTAGCCCCTGCAGCATCCAGCCTCTACCCCACGTTCTGTCTCTGAGCTCCAGGAATGCAGCCTCCATGGCCCCAGCTGCTGGGCACCTCCCTGTTGGAGGCCCTGGGAATGCTCCTCCTGGAGGAGTGTTTCCCGTGTTCACAAGGAGAGAATGTCTCCAGGTGATACAGGGGTGGACGGCAGGTGGATGTGAAATCTTAGCCCAGGGAGTGGGATCCGGAAACTCCAGAATTAGAACCAGGTCCCTTCAGGGTGCACACACCTTGCTGCCCCTCCAATCAGTTCCTTGCCTCTCTCTGCCTCCCCAGCAAAAGAGGGTCGTGCTCTGGAAGAAAGGGAGCCCCTTAACCACCTCCCCTCTCTTCTTTCCCCTTCATTCCGGGATGTTCGGACTATTCCTATTGTAAGTATGGAAAAATGCCTAAACCTAAGTACAGTTTCCTGACCAATTACAGGGCTAAATCCTGTGTAATGACCATCAGGTGCAAAACAGAGATGTCCACCATGGCCCCACCCAGATGCCCCTGTGCCTCTTCCAGACAGAACCCCTCCTCCCTCACAAGGGTCCTAAAATGACCCTTCCCCTGACCTCTGGTCCCTGGTTCCTCCTCCTGCACTCTTGTTGGCTTTCATCCCCTAATGTCACAATTTCCTACCTCTGCTCAC
Organism: Herpailurus yagouaroundi; assembly: GCF_014898765.1. NCBI lineage: Eukaryota > Metazoa > Chordata > Mammalia > Carnivora > Felidae > Herpailurus > Herpailurus yagouaroundi. Next base: position 165,149 of record NW_024412728.1, on the reverse strand, counting down.
CTCTCCTGGAGCCTCCCCAGGTTCCAGGTCATTACCCAGGGGAGCTCCGCCTCCTCCTCCTCCCCTTCTTGGACCACATCTTAGGAATGGACAATCCAGACTTGGTTCCCTGGAGGAGGATCCTATAGGTCTGGAAGCAGAAGCAGGAACACCTGACAGGGACTCCGGGGTCAAGGTCCCATTAGGCCCCTGGGGAGAAGCCCAAAGGGCACTCGAGGTTTCTGTCATCATCCCTGTGGCCACACGGGGGTGCTGCCACTCTCCGGTTCTGCACCGCCAGAGAAGAGGACTGGGTTGAGCTGAGTCAGGCTGAGCAGGGAGGGAAGGGGGTGGGAGGGATGAAGGTGCCTCCTTAGCAGCCCTGGGGGCAGGTGCAGGGGTGGGGCAGAGAGCAGAAGAGAGGAGATTCTGGAGCCCTGTCCTGTGTCTGTAGTTTCCCTCTGTCCTTCCCACAACCCCTCTCTCCAGGCCCTTGAACAACCCCAGGAAAACTGAAAAGTAGACAGTTTTTCCTCCTGGACCTAGTACTTGTCTGAGGGCTACTGTAAAAAAGAAACTGTTTTATTTTAGAATAGTTTGAGATTTACAGAGAATTACAAAGTTAGCGCAGAGTCCCTGTTCGCCCCACACTCGGTTGCCCTGTGAACACCACCCTCAACCTGATGCATTTACCACAGATGATGACGCAATACTCATGATTCTTACTACTGAACTCCACATGGGATTTGTTTTATTGGTTTTGTTTTCTCTTTCAGGATCCCATCCAAGATACTACATTGAGTTAAGTCCCAATCACGTCTCCTTTGGGCTCCTCTGGCTGTGACCATTTCTCAGACTCTCATATTTTGATGACCCTGATATGTTTGAAGAGAACTTTCAGGTACATTGTAGACTATCCTTCATTGTGAATTAGGCTGCCTGAGGCTATGGGCCTGGGGAGACCACAACTGGATGGGCCATTCTCAGTACAACATATCAAGAGCATACAGTGATCACTTGGTCATCACTGATGAAGTTAACCTTCATCCCCTGGCTAAGGTCGTCTTGCCCAGATTCTCCCCGTGAAGTTCCTCTTTATGATTTGTCCCTTTGCATGAAGTAGTGTTGGAAGGAAGTCAGGATGTGCAGCCCAGAGATACAGGCTGTGCCACAATGAGAATGTGCGTGCAGGTTGTTGTGCAGACATGAGTTGTCTAATGAGTTGGGTAAACACCTCAGAGAGGGATCAGCAGCTCCCATGCTTAGTCTGTGTTTGGCTTTACAAGAAACTGCTGACTGATGCCCACAGTGACTATGCTACTTTGTATTCCTGCCATTAGTGACTGAGGCTTTCTGTTGCTCCAAGTCCTAGTCAGCACTCGATATTATCAGTGTTTGGATTCCTGCCATTGTGATAGGAGTGCGATGGCAGATCACTGTTGTTCCCTTTGCATTTCCCCAATGACACTTGCTGTTGAGCACCTTCTCATGTGCTTATTCGCCAGGAATATATGTTCTTGGTGAGCTGTCTGCTCAGATGTTTGCTCATTAAAAATTTTATTTATTTATTTATTTATTTTTGAGAAAGAGAGAGAGACAGAGCATGAGTGGGGGAGGAGCAGAGAGAGAGAGGGAGACACAGAATCTGAAGCTGGCTCCAGGCTCTGAGCTGTCAGCACAGAGCCCCACGCGGGGCTCGAACCCAGAAGCTATGAGATCATGACCTGCATCAAAGTTGGACACTCAACCGACTGAGCCACCCAGGCGCCCTAGCTTTTGCTCATTTTTTTTAATGCCTTATTTACTTATTATTGCTTTTTGAGAGTTATATGGGTATTCTGGGTCATCTGGGAGGCTAAGTTGGTTAAGCATCAACTATGACTCAGGTCATGATCTTGCAGTTCATGAGTTCGAGCCCCCTGTCAGTCTCTGAGCTGACAGCTCAGAGCCTGGAGCCTGCTTCGGGTTCTGTGTCTCTCTCTCTCTCTCTGCTGTCTCCTGCTAGTACTCTGTCTCTTGCTTTCTCAAAAATAAATAAAACATTAAAGAAAAGAGTTTGTTTTTTTTTTTTTAAATCTGAAACCTGCTTCTGACAGGTTTCCTGCATTCTTTTTCTTTTTTTTTTTTAATTTTTTTTTTTCAACGTTTTATTTATTTTGGGACAGAGAGAGACAGAGCATGAACGGGCGAGGGGCAGAGAGAGAGGGAGACACAGAATCGGAAACAGGCTCCAGGCTCTGAGCCATCAGCCCAGAGCCCGACGCGGGGCTCGAACTCCCGGACCGCGAGATCGTGACCTGGCTGAAGTCGGACGCTTAACCGACTGCGCCACCCAGGCGCCCCAAGAAAAGAGTTTTATAGGTTTATGAGTTTTATTCTAAAGCAACGCCTTTATCAGATATGTGATTTGCAAATATCATTTCCCAGACTCTGGCCTGAGCTTCTTACTGATGTAACAGTAGACACATAAGCACTGATGTATATTTTGGGTAGGAGAAAGGAGAAATGGCTCACTGTGATGGATTTTGGGTACAGAACTTGGGTGATGGGGGAAGAGGGGTTACCATGTGACTTCTTTATTTTTGGATGTTTGTGATTGTCTACTGGATTCTCTCATACATGCTGGAGTGATGTTTTCAAAAACTAAACTAGTTTAAAATCCCTAACACTTGACAGATCATCCTCAGATCATTAAATAAGACTTGCGTTCTGATCTTCTACTTTAGGACCAATCATCTTTTCACTGAACTATTTCGCCTTTCAAATTCCATTTCTGAAGCAGGTGGGCTAGATTGTATGGATAAATGCTCCCATGAGAATAGCTTAAAATGCCATGTAACATACAAAAACCATCATCTAGAAAGCATTAACACTGACAAGATGAGGGTCCTAGGTGGCTCAGTCGGTTGAGCGTCTGACTTCAGCCCAGGTTTTGATGTCACGGTTTCTGAGTTCGAGCCCCGCATCGGGCTCTCTGCTGACATTATGGAGCCTGGAGCCTGCTTCAAGTTCGGTCTCTCTGTTCCTCCCCCACTCACGCTCAGTCTCTGTATTTCAAAAACGAATAAACATTTTTTAAAAACCTGACAAGATAGTAATAAATGAATAAAGAGGCACACCCCAAAAGGAAGACAAAGATACTGCTTGCCCCCATCCCCCCACCCCCAGAGAAGGAGGTCCTGAGAAATGGAGCAAAGTCTCTGTGAGTCCCCTGCCCAAGGCGCACACAAGCAGGCCCAGCCCTCCCAGCTCTGTGGCCTGAGCTGCTGACTTTCCTACCATCTCCTTCCTTTTTAAAATGGAAAGAAACATGTATAAACTGATTAGGATGTGTATGTATGATGTACAATATATATGATGTGATGTATATTCCCTGTAGAAAAATTATAAAATGAGAAAAGCGAATGATGACAAATTAAAAAGGATGGTAATTCTCACATCTGAGCTACTTTGTTGCGTTTTCTTCTAGTCTATTATAGATGCTCCTGGTGCTGGAATTCTCTGTCTCTAAGGCAATGAGCACAGAGCTCAGGGGCCCCAGCCCTGCTGTCTCCAGATGCCGTTTCCCCAGTCAGCTCACTGTCCCCCGCTGAGAGGGCTGCTTTGCACTTCCTCCCCCCTCTTCAGTCTCCTGCACCCCTCCCTGCCCCCCCTTCCTGAGATGATGAATTCCTTTGTTTCTCACTCAGAAAGAAGGACTCAGGTGAGAACAGCACAGTCCTCCCTCCCCTCCCCCACATCGGCACCTGTGTCCTCACCTTCTAAGTGATGGTGGAAGTGCCCCTCCTGTCTCAGGCTGCCCCTCCGTTTGGGCACCTGCATCATCCATTTCCCCCTCTCTACAGGCTAAGTCATTCCTCATACGAACATGCTGTCATATTTGTATGAAGCAACATTAAATAAATCAAAACAAAATCGTCCTATAAAAATCCAACCCTTGCTTCCATGACTCCACTAACTCCGGCCCCACCTCTATGGCCTCCTTGCAGAACTTCCCTGACTCTGTTTGTCACCCACCATGTTGTCTTTAGCCAATGGATAGAGACACAGAGTTTTAAAAAGTCTAATACTTCTGCAGAACTTGAGGTCAAGTCAGGTGTCCCCAATTTTCCATGCCCCCCCATCCTGAATCTCTGAGATCACCTGCATTAGTTATGTTAGCTGATTCTCTGGTTATTGCTTCTGTGCCTCTAAATAGCCTGCTTCTTGCACCCATTCTCTGTTTTTCAGGTTTATGCCTTATCTTTACTGAATTTGCTCTTTCATACTCTCCCATATGCCCCGTATAATTATTGTATACCTTTGATTAGCTCACTGTGTACTGTTTGCATTTGTATGACCGTGAAATGCTACTCACAACTGAGCATTTAGTAGACTATGATTACTTTACCTTTCCTGACTCACCTTATTATTTTCCCGAAGTAAATACATATCTTATCCTTCATTTGCTTAGTTTCTGTTGTTCTCATTTAAATCCTTCCCGAGCTCCCCCGGGTAAATCTTCATGAATCTATTCGAGCCCATCCACTATTCCACCTCATGTCTATGCAGACACCTGTCCCACAGCCCTCAGTCCTGCCCACGTGGACGGGATGCCTGCACACCTGCGACAGGGCTGACAGCCGGACCCCCTCAGCTCAGCCTGGGTGCCCTCTGCCTCTCTCCTTCTGGCCCCCTGTTGCCTGGATCCCATGCACTCCCATCTTTGGCTTTTCTCCATCATTTTCTCCTTTGCCTAGTGGTATCCCATGGAGGGAACGTGGAAAGTAGACACTGACACTCTAAACATCTGCCGTGCCTTTGGGCTACCCTCACCCTGATTCCCACTGTGACAGGTTGGAGACTCTGTGCTGATCACAGTTGTCCTTGGGACTTGGGGACCGTGGGTCATGTCTCCCAGCTGCCAGTTCTGTGTTGTTGTGTCTGGAGTTTCCGAGGTGTCTGCTCCTCTACCCTCCTCCTGACATTTCATTGTGACGTGTCTTCGTGTGGGTCTCTTGTCATCCACTCTAGTTAAGAACTTGGGTAGGACTTTCAACATATGCGTTGCTCCCTGTCAACTCTGAGAAATATTCTTGAAATTTTTAGAAACAAATTTTAAGAACCGAACAGGTCTTCTCTCCTGCTGTCTCCACCTCCCGACTGCACTACTTCGAGGAAGTACAACTTTAATCATCCACTTTATCGACTAAATTATTCATTTCTAGAGTCATCATTTTAACTCCCAAGAGCTCTTTCCTGTTCTAGGATTGTTCACCAGTGTGTGTGGTTCAGATTCTGTTCCATATGCCATATGCCTCTTGCACTCTGTAGAATGATTGATTCTAGTGACTGGGGACCTGTTAGGTCTCCTGTCATCTGTCCTTGGGACATCCTGATCTTTCTCCACACACACTCACCTCAGGAGTGACTTACATTTTGTTGTCATTTCTGCTAATGCCCACCTCCCACAGGACAGTGTCAGCGTCGTGTCACCAGGGGCTCACGCTTGTTCTTCATTTTACATCTGGAGTCAGCTGACCCTGAGTCACTGGAGGCCTTTGAGATGTACATGGGATGATGGGCTTTAGTTTGATTTGTGCAGGTAAGTCACACTGCCTCTTAACGTCCTCTTAGTCTCTGAACCTAGCAGCATCCCATTGCAGAACACTCTGGAACATTGCAACAGTTCACTTGCATGGAGTGCACACTCATACCCACCTCCCGATGGACAGAGAACCAAAGAAAGACAAGTCGACAAAGCCTCTGAGTGCAAACGTTCTGGATTGAACCCTGGTTCCACTACCTTCTTATCCTCCCTGAGTCTCCCTCTCCCTGTGTGTACAAAGGGATCCCCTAGAAGGTGCTCATGGGTTTGCTTTGATGATTACCTTTGACCCTCTGTGTATATCACATGGGGATAATGCCTGAGACATATTCCACTACTTATACTTATCGTTATCATATTGATTATAGCACTAGATATAGTTCCATTCTTTGTTTTTATAAGCCACAATTCAAGAAGCATCCCTGAAAATATAGTTTTGAAGTTTTTAATGTTTATTTATTTTTGAGCGATAGTGAGTGGGGGAGGAGCAGAGAGAGAAAGAGACACAGAATCCTAAGCAGGCTCCAGTCTCCAAGCTAACAGCACAGAGCCTGACGCAGGGCACGAAATCAAGAACCTTGAGATCATGACCTAAGCCAAAGTTGGACACTTAACCAACTGAGCCACCCAGGCGCACCCTTGCAAATATATATATATATTTTTTTAATTTTTTTCAACGTTTTATTTATTTTTTGGACAGAGAGAGACAGAGCATGAACGGGAGAGGGGCAGAGAGAGAGGGAGACACAGAATCGGAAACAGGCTCCAGGCTCTGAGCCATCAGCCCAGAGCCTGACGCGGGGCTCGAACTCACGGACCGCGAGATCGTGACCTGGCTGAAGTCGGACGCTTAACCGACTGCGCCACCCAGGCGCCCCAATATTTTTGAGAACATACGTGATTATCTCCTTAGGATAAACTCCTAAAGGAAATGCACCTGGGTGGATCAGTCGGTTAAGCATCAGACCATTGATTTCAGTTCAGGTCATGATCTCCGGGTTCCTGAGATCCAGCTTGGCATCAGACTGCTTGGGATTCTCTCACTCCTCTCTCTCTGCTCCTCTCCCCACTCCTGCATGCACTCTCACTTTTTATCAAAATAAATAAATAAATAAATATATTTTTTAGAAAAGGATAAATTCCTAAAAGAGAATGTCTATGTCACAGTACAAGCACATTTAAATTGTGGAGATATTTTTCAGAATGTTTATTCACATTTTTTATTCCACGTCTCATTTTGTTTATGTGTATTTATTGCCAATATATGTGTGTGACATTTTTGTCTTCCTTTGCATACTGTTCTCTAATATTTCCAATTGTCTTTTTCTTTTTTCTTTTCTTATTATTTGATTGTAGTTTACACACACTATTCCATTCCTTTCAGGTTTATAACATAGTGATTTGTCATATAATCCACTAATTGCACTCTTGGGTATTTACCCAAAGAAAATGAAAACACCAATTCTTTTTTTTTTTTTTTAGTTTATTTATTTATATTGAGAGACAGAGAGAGTACACAAGCAGGGGCAGGGGGCGGGGGGAGAGACAGGGAAAGGGAGGGAGAGAGACAGAATCCCAAGCAGACTCACTGTTGTCAGCCCAGAGCCTGATGTGGGGCTTTAACTCACAAAATGTGAGTGTGCACGTCCACGCTACGGAGCATTATGTAGACATTGAGAAGCTATTTCCAAATCAGAAATGATTTTTGTTTCACTGAATTTTGGAACATATAGAAATAGGAGTCCAAGGAAGTTTTTCTACTTTTCAGTTTTCCCTGTATCACCATCACAGGGCTGGAGGACGAGGCGCACAGAGACACAGACACCTCAGCAATGGCACGAGCTCCTGAGCTCTCCTCTCCTGCAGTCCTGCCTCACCCCTGAGCCTGACCGCTGTGGAGTCTGGGGATGCTCAGAAACCTCATCGTCTCCCCACTGATGCCCAGGCTTCTGCTTAAACATCTCCACTTGGCTTACAGTCCAGACCCCACTCAGGCTTCTCAGTCAGAATCCACCTGAGAGCAGAGCAGAGCAACCACCCTGAGAGCAGAGCAGAATCCACCTGAGAGCAGAGCAGAGCAGAGCACCACCCCATGTGCGGCCACAGGACTAAGGAGAGAAGACCCAGCTGTCTTTCTCCTGCTCAGCCAGGCCCTCCTTAGGGTCTCCTTCAGCTCCAGCACCTGAACAGGGACCTGGACACCAGGAGATGCCCTCATCCCAGATGATGTTCAGTGAGTGAAGTTTTTCCAAAAACCACACTAACCAACTTGTATGCTCCCAGAGACAAATGGCTAAGGAAGATGTGTGGTATATACACATACATATAAATATGTGCTGCCACTTGTGACAACATGGATGGACAAATAGGGTAGAATGTCTGCTAAGGGAAATAAATCAGACTGAGAAAGACAAGTACCATATGAGTTCACTCATATGTGGAGTCTAAAACAACAACAACAACAAATGAATAAAGAAACAAACAGAATAAGACACACAAATACAGAGAACAAACTTATGATTGCCAGAGGGAAGGGGGTTGGGAGGATGGGCACCAGGGTAAGGGGAGTGGGAGACACAAGCTCCAGTTATGGAAGGAACAGGTCATAGGAATAAAAGGCACAGGACAGGGAATATTATCAGTGAGACTGTAACATCATGTGTGGTGACACATGGAAGCTACACTGTGGTGAGCACAGGATGGTGTAGATACAAGGTGAAGCCCCCTGGGTGGATTAGTAGGTTCTCAGGTCATGATCCCATGGTCATGGGATCCATCCCTGCAGGGACTGAGGGATTGAGCCTGCTCGAGATTCTCTCTCTCTCTCTCTCTCTCTCTCTCTCTCTCTCTGTCTGTCTTTGCCTCTCTTCTCAGCTCTTGCTGTCTCTTTCTCAAAGAAAAAAAACGTATACAGAAGTTGAGTCACTATGTTGTACACACGAAGTAAAAGTAATCTTGTGGTACCTGGGTGGCTCAGTTGGTTAAGCATCCGACTTTGGGTCAGGTCCTGATCTCGTGGTTTGTGAGTTCAAGCCTTGTGTTGGGCTCTGTGCAGACAGCTTGGAGCCTGGAGCCTGTTTCAGATTCTGTGTCTCCTTCTCTCTTTCTGCCCTGCCCTGCTCATGCTCTATCTCTTTCAAAAATAAATAAACCTAAAAAAACAAGTAATTTTGTGTGTCAGCTATACTCAAATTTAAAATATTTTTTAAAAGAAATTAATTAGGAAGAATAAACTGTAAGGGTACCTGGGTGAGTCAGTCAGTTGGGCATCCAACTTTTGATTTCAGCTTAGGTCATCTATGATTTCCTGGTTCATGGATGGGAGATGTGCATCAGACTCTGAGAATGGGTGCATCCTCTCTCATGCGTGCAACTGCAGATAAAACATACAGTTACAATAAGGCATGGAAAGGCTAAGTGAGACTGGCAGAAACACAGACCCCTATACGTGCAGGTTTTTGTGTGGAGTGTGGGGTCAGAGAAGAGTCTGGGGTGCAAGAAAGACAATTAATTGGATGAGAGCAGAAAGAGATTCCACATGGAAATAAACACAACATCCCAACAAGGCATCAAGATCTGGGGGCATAAACTTGTCAGGCACCCATTAGGCATCAGGCACCATTGCCTGCACTATATGGTTCAAGACAAAGTCTCTAAGGAACAAGGAGACTCTGAAGAGTTGGAGGAACCAATTTCATGAGATCAATACTCACTGGAGGAGGAAATATCCATCTCATCAGGCAGCTCACTACTAATGACCTCAGTGTGACCCTGTACATCACTGAGGATCTTGGCATTGTTTTCACTTTACACAAACGTGATGGACAATCCCTTAGGGCAACTGGCCTGCATAGGGCTCCTGGAAGGGGACAGAGGGTAGCACTGGGAAGACCCCAAAATAGAAAGACTCAAAGGAGGGACAAAGATGTACGGTATGAAAACATAGGAAATCAAGGGGTGGGAGGGGACACTGGGATGCCCATGTGAGTGTGCAGTTTACCCAATGCAGGAAGGGGTGGGAATCCTCAGGCAGGTGGTAGTTGATGGCAGTGTTCATCTGCTACTGTCCATGCCTCGGCCACATAGGTTGGCAGCCACAAGATTTTGTTATCAAAGATCTTTAAACTACTGACAGCAAGAAAGCCTTTGTCAGAAAGGCAATTAGAAAAATGTTCATATTCCATTCTCCCTGTGGTCTCATTTTCTCCCAAGGACACAAAACATCTTTGCAGCTCTGACTCACCTCTCCTCCTGGGACATCTCTCGGAGGATGGCAATGGCTGGCAAGTTCTGCTCCACTAGGAGCTGGGCCAAGGTCATGCAACACTGCACAGATTTCACAAAGATCTTACCTGTGTGTGGAGAGTAGGGGGATGTGGGCCCAAAGGTGTGTGTGTGGAGGGGAGAGAGACAATGTGCCAGAGTGGGAGATTTCAGGATGTACACCCTCTGCATGAATCCCACTAAGTCCCTCTTATTCCTCACTACATGATTCTTTTTTTGCTGTCAGTATAACTTACTCTTCCTTTTTCTCCTCTGGTGCTGATTTTCCTGAGAAGATTGGCCTCTGAAGATAGAGAACAGTAACCAAATTTGGCAGACATGTTAGGAGACAGGAATGAGGTACTCCATGAAAAAGGGCTAAATACTTGAACTAGGGTCTGGAACAAACAATATTCCTGCTATGAAACATTAAAGCTAAGACCTACCCTAAATCTGGGAGTAGTTTTAGTGTGAATAAGTTACACAGTCGGTAAGCTGAGAGAATGCTTCTCCTCAGGGTGTGATATAAGAAGAAATAAACACTTAAGAACACTAATAGGGCCAATGTGTAAGGATATTTAAGAATTTAAAAGTCCTTCCAGATTTTTAAAAAATTATTTTTACTTATATTGAGACACAGAGACAGTGAGTATGAGCAGGGGAGAAGTAGAGACAGAGACAGAGAGATCAAGAGAGAGAATCCCAAGCAGGCTCTATGCTGTCAGCACAGAGCCTGACACAGGGCTCCATCTCACAAACCATGAGATCAGTAGTCCGACCGTTAACCGACTGAGCCACCCAGGCTCCCAAAACACCAATTCTTTAATTATTATTAATTGGTTGTATCTATTAAAAAAATTTTTTTTCAACGTTTATTTATTTTTGGGACAGAGACAGAGCATGAACGGGGGAGGGGCAGAGAGAGAGGGAGACACAGAATCGGAAACAGGCTCCAGGCTCCGAGCCATCAGCCCAGAGCCTGACGCGGGGCTCGAACTCCCGGACCGCGAGATCGTGACCTGGCTGAAGTCGGACGCTTAACCAACTGCGCCACCCAGGAGCCCCGAGTTGTATCTATTTTAAAACACAGAATTGAAGACAGAAGAAACAGCAGCCCCCACATCGGGAACTGGTCTGACAATGACAACACTGGGCCATATTATACTCCTGTGGAACATGAGCCAGTCATCTCACAGAACATCAACATACAAGGACACTGTGAAACCATGACATTACTTTGTCTAATTACAGACAAAAACAAGGCACTGTACAACCCACAAAATATTAAACATCTCCCTGTGCTGGTTAATGTGAGCTATCGCTGCTTTTTTACCCTTTTCTTCCCCTCAAGTTTTTATTTAAATTCCAGTTAGTTAACATACTGTGTATTATTAGTTTCAAGAGTGATTCATCACTTACATACAACACTCGGCGCTCATCACAAGTCCCTGCTTAGTACCCATCACCCAATGTAGCCCATCCCATTTAACCTGTGATCCACCCAAGATCTTGACAGCTTCTCGGTACTGACCACCTTTTCAGTTGGGATTTGTGGTAATATTAAAACAAATGACTTTCTTTAAATTTTTTTTTAATGTTTATTCATTTTTGAGAGGAAGAGAAAGACAGAGTGCAAGCGGGGGTGGGGCAGAGAGAAAGGGAGACAGAATCCTCAGCCGGCTCCAGGCTCCGAGCTGTTAGCACAGCTGATGAGGGGCTAGAACTCATGAACCATGGGATCAAGACATGAGCTGAAGCTGGATGCTTAACGAACTGAGCCAGGCAGGCACCCCAAAACAAATGACTTTGTGATAATTCGATTCCACTTTAATCAGCGCCAGAACACCTATATTACTTAGTGAAACAACACACAACACATTACTTAAAAACAATTATGCATTAGTACAAGATCCATTCCATGTGTAGATGGGCCTACGGATTGAATGGAACACAGAAGGAGACAGTCAATGATACCGGTTCAGGTTCCAGTTTCAAATAACCTCAGAGAAAGTACAACTTGTGTAGTTTTAATATAGATCAAAGATGAATACCCATAATTATCTGAAAACGATATGAAACACACTATTCTCCTATATTTGGTCAAGGATGTAAATTTTCTTCATATACTTCAGCCAAAACAACACAATAGACGCAGAAGCAAATCTGAACATCTAGTGGTCTTCTAATGAGACAGACAAGAAAGTGACTTGCAAGAATGTAAAATAAAGCAAAATCCACTCTTTTCACTGCCTTGTTTATTTGGAAAAATTATTTTTCATAAAAAAACATATTGCTGTTTTCATATGATGGTAAATGAATTAATAAATATTTAATTGTTTTGTTCCTACTATGGTAAATATGGATAGATATAACCCACAGACACACAGTTATCCCTGGGATTCTCACTAATTTGTAAGACTGTATAGATATCCTGAGAACAAAATGTTGGAGAATAACAGCCCCTGGACCAAGACTCGGGGAGACAGTGTGACAAAGAGAGTTCTGTGCAGTAGGTGAGGCGTCCAGGCCAAGTCCCAGGTCCCGGCCTGCCTCTCAGGGTCTCTGCCCCCGGGCGGTGTCGGGGACGGGGAAGCCCAGTGGTGGGGAGCCCCCAACTGCCCTGGTTTCACTTCTCCAGGTCACGACCTGTGTCAGCTCCTTCTGCCTGGATACTAATGACGCAGCCCCGGTTCACACTATTAGTGTCCGGTTTCCGGAGAAGGCAGTCAGCGGCACCACGGTTCCGGGTCATAAAGTCTCAGCACCCGCCCCTGGTACCAGCTGCGACTCACATTCTCTCCGGATGCCGAGGATGGGGTTCGTCATGCCCCGAACCCTCCTCCTGCTGCTGTCGGAGGCCCTGGCCGTGACCCAGATCTGGGCGGGTGAGTGGAGCGAGGAGACCGCCCAGCGGGGACGCGGGACCCACAGGGAAGGTGTCTGTCCTCCGTCCCCACCCCAGACCCCCACCCGCCTCCGAGCCCGCCCTGGCCAGCCCTCCCCCACCCCTCCCGGACTCCGCCCTGCTCTCCCCAACTCGGGTCCCCCTCTCCCTGCCCTCCTGGCCGCCTCCCCCTGGCACCCGGGCCCCGCGCGGGGAGGAGGGTCGGGCGGGGTCTCAGCGCCTCCGCGCCCGCAGGCTCCCACTCCCTGAGGTATTTCTACACCGCGGTGTCCCGGCCCGGCCGCGGGGAGCCCCGCTTCATCTCCGTGGGCTACGTGGACGACACGCAGTTTGTGCAGTTCGACAGCGACGCCCCAAATCCCAGGGAAGAGCCGCGGGCGCAGTGGATGGAGCAGGAGGGGCCGGAGTATTGGGACGAGCAGACGCGGATGGTCAAGGACCACGCACAGACTTTCCGACTGAGACTGAACAACCTGCGCGGCTACTACAATCAGAGCGTGTCCGGTGAGCGGGCCCGAGTCCAGGGCACGACCCCCATCCCCACGGACGGGCTGGGGTCACCCCGAGTCTCTGGGTCTGAGCACAGCGGCGAGGTCACAGGACCCCTGTCCCCCGACACCGAGAAGAGCCCGCACGAGCTTTTAGGCGGGTTTACTTTCGGTTTCACCTTAATCACTGCTGTTCTGGGGGCGGGGGGGGGGGGGGGGCCGCAGAGTCGCACAGCCTCCAGAGAATGTATGGCTGTGACATCGGGCCTGACGGCCGCCTCCTCCGCGGATACAGTCAGGACGCCTACGACGGCGAGGATTACATCGCCCTGAACGAGGACTTGCGCTCCTGGACCGCGGCGGACACCGCGGCGCAGATCACACGCCGCAAGTGGGAGGTGGCCGGTGAGGCGGAGCGCTGGAGGAACTACCTGGAGGGCACATGCGTGGAGTGGCTCCCCAAATACCTGGAGATGGGGAAGGAGACGTTGCTGCGCGCAGGTACCGGGACTGCTGGGCCTCCCCGATGGCCCCTCCACTGGGGCTGGCTTCCCACGAGGAAGGAAAAATGGACTCAGTGTCAGAACAGCGCCCCTCCCACGGGTGGGAAGAGGGACATCCGCCTTGGTGTTCATATTCCTGCTAGAGTGACTCACTTAGAGGGCGCTTTTCTCTCAAGGACAGACAGGAATCCATTCTCCCCAGCAGGGACTCAGGTTGAGACCATCCCTGAAATAACCCATCAGCAGTTCCCTCTGACCCTGGCAGCCACCTTGTGAACCCTGACCTTCCCTCTCAAGGCCTTGTTCTCCCTGAGAACATGTTTGGAGATCTGAGTCTGGGTTTTCTGAGTCATCACCCTCCACCACAGGACCACAGTGTGTTCCCCACTTTAGATCTGCAGCCTCCCACCCGGGCTCTCTCCCTGATTCCAGAACTTAACAAGGATCAGGAGATCCCAAAGGCTAGACTTCTCTCTGGGTTTTGTGTTTCTTCCATCCAGACCAGTGGTCCTGTCTACCTCAGGATGGTCACGTGGATGCAGTTTCAGTGGCCCATAAAGCTAAACCACAGTGTGGATTCTCTGTTTCTTCTTCCTCAGAATCTCCCAAAACACGGGTGACCCGCCACCCCATCTCTGACCATGAGGTAACCCTGAGGTGCTGGGCCCTGGGCTTCTACCCTGCGGAGATCACCCTGACCTGGCAGCGTGATGGGGAGGACCACACCCAGGACGCAGAGCTTGTGGAGACCAGGCCTGCGGGAGATGGGACCTTCCAGAAGTGGGCGGCTGTGGTGGTGCCTTCTGGAGAGGAGCAGAGATACACGTGCCATGTGCAGCACGAGGGGCTGCCCGAGCCCATCACCCTGAGATGGGGTAAGGAGGGTTTGGGGTAGAGCCCCGTGTCAGGGAAAGCAGGGCCCTTCTGGAAATTTCAGAGTCAGGACTGAAGCCGGAGGTCTGGGCCCCTCACCTTCCTTCCCTTTCCAGAGCCATCCTCTTAGCCCTCCATCCCCATCCTGGGCATCATTGCTGCTGTGGTTGTCCTTGTGGTCACTTTGGTGGTTGGAGCTGTGATCTGGAGGAAGAAGTTCTCAGGTAGGAACAGAGTGGGGGGATCTGAGTCTCTAGTCCCCTTGGGGAGTTTCGTAGGTAGCACATTGTCCTGACTGGTTCCTGGGAAATACCATTCACACACATGTAGCTGCCCACTCTGGAGCCATTACTAACATTCACTCTGTAGCAAAGCACTTGGAAAATGAAGGACAGATTTTCACTTGGTAGTTCTGCTGATGGGGACCTGATTCCCAGCAGTGACAGGACAGAGAGGAAGGTCCCTGTTCAGGACAGACCTCCAGTAAGTCAGGTGGTCCTGTGACCCCACAACTCTTTGTTGATGTGTCCCAATCCTGTCCTGGGTGTTTAGTCAGAACTCTGGAAACTTCATTTTGGACCAGGACTAGGAGGTTGCTCTAGGATCTCATGGCCCATCTGTCCCAAGTCTCTAACATGATATTTTCTTCCCACAGGAGGAAAAGGACTGAGCTACTCTCACGCTGCACGTTAAGTATGGAGAGGATGATCCCTGAAACCCTGGGATAGTGTAGACAGGACCTCATAGGGAGGTCCCTGCCCCCCCCCCCCCCCCCCCCCCCCCGCCGCTATAAGCTCCTCCTTTAGTCTCATCTCCTGTGGTTCTGATCACGTCCTGTTTGTTCTACTCCAGGTGATGACAGCGCCTAGGGCTCTGATTCGTTTCTAATGGCTCCTAAAGGTAAGACTCTGGAGGGCCTGAAGCGAGGAGGGGTGGGGGCACCAAGGACACTTTGACATGCAGAGGGCTGTTGAGAAATTGGCTCTTATGTGACTGACTTAAATCTGTTAGTGATTAATTTTTTCCACAGTGTGAGACCCACTGCCTGTGGTGCACTGAGCGATGCAGGATCTGTTCACACCCCCACTTAGTGACATCGATATCCCCTGACTTTCTGAGGATGGTGTCAGAATGTGTCTGCATTCCCATTAGCATATTGTGAGGACACAGGAGACTGCCCCCCCCCCCCCCGCCCACCATGACTCCTCCCCATACTGATTCCTGTTCCCTTTCTGATCTGCTTTCTTATTCCAGCAGAGATAGGGCTGGACCGTCTCCATCCCTGTCTTTTATTTCATGTTGGGCAGAGTATTGTTGCCTTACTTCCCCACTGAAAATGAGAATCCAGATATGAATTGTGTTTTGTAATTCTTGGCATGTGGGGATGATGAGATAATAAAAGAGAGGATTTGTAAAGTTGAAGTAGAAAAGAAATGAAAGCACTGAGAACCTTCAGAACCTGTGTTTTTGCTGTACTGAGTCTGGTGCAGGTGGGGACAGGAGAGAACTGTGAGGAGCCGAGCAGGGACAGGGCCTGTGTCCAGTTGGTGCTCAAGCACCATTGGTGTGACGTGCTCACTCCTCAGCTGGGTCATGTCTCTGCTCCTTGTCCTTGTCCCTTCTGTGGATACTTGTCTCACCAGGACCTGTGATCGTGGGGGCTTGGATGTCACCTGTCACCAGGACCTTGGGCAGCAAATGATTCCTGTGACTGGGTCAACCCAGGCTCCGTCCTGGGTTGAGCCCTCAGCCCCATCTTTTGGTGGTTTTTTTTTACCTTGTTTCTGTGGAGCATCAGGCCTGTTCTTGCTCTTGTGTCCGAGTTCCTGTCTCATTCTTCCCAGGTGACCCCGGCAGTTACATCACCAAGAGTCTTTTGGACTGACATTCCCACAGACCTAGGTGTGCTCTGCACACAGGAGTCTCTGGGGTTTGGAGAGATGAATTTTCAGTCATCCTTCCCTTCTCCTCCCTCTAGAGCTGTCTTCTGGATTATTCTTTAGATTCTGGAGGTAGAGAGGAATCTGAGAGTTTCTCATCCTTTTTCAACTTCAGTTAGTTTCTACCTTCCCTGCCTCTCTATGCCCTTTCCCTGCCCTTAGTTTAGTGATGCTGGTGTGGCTCCCATCCAAGTTCATGGATTTATAAAGCAGGGTCTAATGTAAACTTGTATTTGGTTGTGGAGAAAGGGCCCACTAGAGCCTAAGTACAGTGTTTCTGAAGAGCCTACATACAGTGATTCTGAAAATAGGACTGTAACTGTATGCTGTGCTGTGCAGGGGAAACGCTGTGGGAGGGGGGAGCTGAGCAGAGAGAGGGAGGGAGGAGCAGCCCTGGGGAAAAGTAGAGGCGGCACTGATGGTGAGGTGGGGGCACTTTGTGTGGGAGCTGCCATGGACCGGCTGTGCCTGAGGCTCATCCAGAAGACAGAGGTCTTCTCCACTGACCAATTGTTCCACTGATAATGTCGTGTGTCACATGCAGGACCCGCTATTTTTTCATCTAGGACACCTCAGTGACTAAGAAGAGGCAAACATGCTGGTCTTGTGGAGAATATGTCCTAGGGGTGAGTGACAGACTCCACTTGACCCTGGAACAAAGTGGGGACTGAGGGCAATGACCCCATTGTGCAGTCAGAATTCCAAGTGCAACTTTCGACTCTCCTGAAACTTAATTACTGCTACTAATAACCTACTGTTGATAAGAAGTCTTACTGAAAACATGAACAGTCATTTAACACATATTTTGTACATTACATGTATATGTACATGTATTCTTACAATAAATTAAGCTGGAGAACATAGAAAACATAAGAGAAACTTCACTGGCAGTACTTATTGTAAAAAAAAAGTCCACATATCAGTGGATGTGCATAGTTCCAACTAGTGTAATTCAGAGTCAACTGTATATTGTATAAATGTGGTAAATAAGGGAAGTGTTTAAATTGGAAATTGATAGGTGCTTTGAGGAAGTTGACCCAGAGAGTTACCTGTGTGGGGACAGGGAAGGGGCTACTTTACTAGGGTGGTAAGTGTGAGCCTCACTGGGAAGCTCACCTCTGAGAGATGTGTGGGACACAAGGAGTTGTTGAAGAGCATGTCTCAGGGAGTTCTTTCCAGGCAGGAGAACCTCCAGGTACATTCACTAGGGCAGGAGTGTGTCCTGTGTTCAAGGAAGGGTGAGAGGCCACTGTGGCTGGAGCAGAGAGCATGTGAAATGTGGTCAGATATCTAGACCTTAGGATTAGAAGGGTTTTCAGTTTTCTCTGAGATGTGGAGTCACCAGATGGTTTAGATCAGATGGTCCACCTGGGACTACTCTTTAGAAGCATTTGTTGCTGTGCAGAATCGAGAGGTGAAGGGCAAGTGACCAGTAGGGAAGCTGTGGGAATCTAGTACAGTGTTCCAGGAGGGGGATGTCAGATTTATATGGGGGTTGAAGAGAGAAAATAATAGGAAGTGACTGTGCTCTAGTTATTGTGTGTGTGTGTGTGTGTGTGTGTGTGTGTGTGTGTCCTGGATACATTTAAAGATGGACTTTACAGCATTTCCTAATGTATTAATTCTGGGTTTTGAGAAGGAGGAATCAAGGACGGCATCCAATGCTTCAGACTGCAGGTAGAAATGAGGAGTGCCTTCCATGGAAACAGGGAGGACTCTGGAAGTAGGACATTTAGGGAAGCTGCATCACAGGCACACAATTTAGGAGTGTGGAATCTGAGATTATTAGAAATACAAGCGAAGTTGGCAGCTGGATATAGAGTGCAGGGTGGGAGAAATATCTAGGTTGGAGGAATAGATATGGAGGTGACACCATATAAATGATGTTTAGAGCCTTTAGCAAAGATGAGGTCACCAAGGGGATGATGGCCACAGAAGAGAGAGGAACAGGACCAAACCCTGGACTTGTCAGCACTAAGCAAGCGGATCAGAGCAAACCTAGAGCACACTGCACAGTTCTGCTTCTGCACCTAGAAGGCACATACTCCAGGGAGACCCAGCCTTCAGTGTGCACAGGAATTTCCTGGACTGAGGAAGAGCTAGACAGTCTGGAGTAGAGTGTGAGATTCTGGGTTTATAACAAGGTTGGTGCTGCTTCTGGTCTTCAGATCACACACTGAGCACCAAGCACGTAAAGCAGGATTCCCACATGGCTGTGCCTCTGCCTCTTCTGTGGGGCTTATTAAGATTCCTGGGTCCACGCCCAACGCTCTAACATGGTAGATGGGGAGAGGCCTGAGCATTTTGTAACAAACCCACAAGCAATCCTGGGGTTCCACCAGGTAGAGATGCAGTGAGGTCATTGATGAGAGCCCTCATTGTGGGAAGGGGTCTTACATCCACATTTAAAAATTGTTGTTTTTTCTAGGAAGAAAAATAAGACCTGCTGGGAGATGCATATTTTCTCTCCCATGGGGCAGAGCCAGGTGGCAGATTGAGGAAGTGGTTATCAGCTCAACATAAAATCTCTGAGATAACAAGAGTGTAGATCTTAAATGTTTGCACCACACCAAAGGAAATGGTAACTATGTGACAAGGTGCAGGTCTAGGGTAATGCTCTGGTTGTAAGCATTTTGCAGCATAGAAATGTATCAAAACAAGAGATTGTAGCCTTAAACTGACACAATGGTGTATGTCAGTTATATCTCAGTAAAACTGGAAAAAAAGTCTGAAATCATGCTCTCTGAAGCTATTGCCTGCATCGACTTCTGCCTCTTTGTGATACATGTGCACAGTTACAGAGACTGGGATGAAAGAGAATGTGGGGCCTTGTTCTATTTCAAGGAAAGTCACAAACCAGGCTTGAGGCTACACAGACGGGAACAGAATCCACAATGGACCCGAGGGGGAGGCTCACATATAGCCAGGGCCCTGCTGTTGGGTAAAGATGCCACCCTCACAACAGAGTCCCCTGACATAGGACACTGGATCCGGAGGCTGAGACTGCTGTTGCTGCTGCCCCTTGCAACTGCATGACACCACTGTCACTCAAACACCTGTGCCAAATGCCATGTAGTGTGGTCCCAGCCTATCTGTCCCATGTCCTGAGGCAGAGTCTGGCAGGTGGTCACGTGACTGTGAAGTTTCATGACATGTCCAATGCAAGACTGGCAAAATGGGTTCTCCTCTCCATGGTCTCTGCCCTCCATCAGGATTTTTAAACGTGGAAATCTTTTATGTGGGAAGAGGGTACTAGTTCCGGGCATGGAAACTGGGGGCCTGGAATGGGAAAAGAATGACAAATTGCAACATTTGGAGCAGTGATTTGACACTACAACTTGATATGATACATTGTAGGCACTCAGGTCAGATTGGAGGAAGGAGTGACTAAAAAATGGCATCTTTCAACTTTTCCCCTTGATAGTTGTTATGGGATCCAGCTTTTGTCTACTCCAGTTGTACTCACGAGTAAGTGGAGTAGCACTGTCGGGTGATGAAGTGATTGTTCAAAATGTCTTCTCCAGCCTTTGTCTCCTCCTAGGATTAAGTTACCCAGATCTGTAATACTTCAGATGATCATTATACATACACTGACACTTCATATATCTCTGTACATGCCCGTATTTCTGGGGACAGTATCCAGAATTTACCAGATTTTATGTGACCCTCACAAAAGTAAAAAATCATTCCAGGTTAGACACTGTGCTTCTCCACGCCTGGTCCACGAACACCTAGTAATCAAACTGTTTTTAGCAGATCTAATGACTTGATATACAGGCTTATTTTTGTGTTGATTACCAGTCTGAGACAGGATAAGGTTTCACTTTCATTTCTGTCTCTATCTGTTTGTGGGCTGATGCACATTTACAGACCAGTGCTGGCTCACGGAAGACCCAGATCACCATTGGTTTAGGTAGACTTGTATTCTACCACCTCGTCTGGTGCTGGATAAATTGCAGAAATGAAACAATTGTGAATGGGGATCCTCTTCCAATAACACACACTAAGTTTTAAGGCTGCCTCTTCCTATAAAAACAACTAATAGGGGCGCCTGGGTGGCGCAGTCGGTTAAGTGTCCGACTTCAGCCAGGTCACGATCTCGCGGTCCGGGAGTTCGAGCCCCGCGTCGGGCTCTGGGCTGATGGCTCAGAGCCTGTAGCCTGTTTCCGATTCTGTGTCTCCCTCTCTCTCTGCCTCTCCCCCGTTCATGCTCTGTCTCTCTCTGTCCCAAAAATAAATAAATGTTGAAAAAAAAAAACAACTAATAATGATTATATATATATATGTGTGTATATATATATGTATATATATATGTGTATATATATACATATATATATATATATATATATATATATATATTTTATACATATATTTGGGTGATGTGTATATATATCACCCCCCCCAAAAAAATCAAGAGAATAATCATTTAAGCCAAAATATAATCATGGGCAAAAAGCCAGGGATGATGGTTGCTCTGATACTTAAGGTGTATTTCAAATCTAGAAAATCTTAGCTTGCTTCTCAGGCTCATGAACTGAATAGACAGGAAATAATGCTCAGAGCTTATTCATGTGAGGAGCATGAGAAACACCCCCTCCCTGAAAATATGGGAACCTAAGATACATAGATTCATATTCTCAAAAAAGGGTGACACAGATCAGATTGGCTCTATCTTGAAATACAAGAAGATATTATTGTAAGGAGATTTGCTTTGAACCAGCACAAAGTAAGCAAACAGCTATTTCAAAGAATTTGCAATGACAGACTAACACTTCTGTGATTTGTAGTCCAAATTTCCTTTGCTATTTTGGACCAAAATACCTTCAAGTCATTACTTTAGTTTATAATTGTCCTGGATTGATATTGACTCAAATTTATAAGAGAGAAACAAATTTCTCTAGAGAAATCTACATTTATCCAATGTCAAAAAATGTACACAAAGAATTGCACAAAGAAAAAGAGCAACTCGTAGCATGAAATGTAAAGTATAAATGGGAAAAAGACTATGATTGAGTAACTTTAGAGAATATAGGTAGTAAAAAGGAGGTCATAAAACTTCAATATTGCACTCATAGGACATAAAAGATAACATGACCAGGATATGATATAAATATACAAATATATGTTATGTGACTAAATATTATATATATGACATAAAGAAAAATATCACAAAATATAAAATGTAGAAAAAATGGGAAAAGAAAAGCACCCTTAAGAAAATAACTACAAAATAGATTATATTATTATATAATTAACATATTACAACATAAAATATTCACTTAATAAATGATTATCAGTAAAAGAGGAATGAGTGGAAACATGGAAAACAAAAAGTAAAATGACATCATAAATCCATCTATGTCAATATTAGCATTTCATGTAAATGTCTTAAATAAGTCAAAGTGTAGATGGTTGGACTGAAAATAAACAAGACCCAACTATGTTGTCTAGAGTAGACACACTTGAGATTCAATTACAAATAGTATAAAATTAAAGAAATGGTTCTGCAACTGGCAGTGTGGAGCCTGCTTGGGATTTTCTCTTTCTCCCTGTCTGTCTACCCCACCCCCACTCACAGTGTCTCTGTCTCTCTCAAAATAAATAAATAAACTTTTAAATAAATAAACAGACAAACAAATAAATAAATAATGCTAGTAAAGGGGTGCCTGGGTGGCTCATCTGATTAAGCATCCGGCTTCGGCTCAGGTCATGATCTCATGGTTCTTGGGTTTGAGCCCCGCACTGGGCTCAAACACTGCACATCTCTCCTGTGCAATTTTGGG
>NW_024412728.1:67962-87828 GCF_014898765.1 Herpailurus yagouaroundi | reverse complement strand
CACCCTGAGATGGGGTAAGGAGGGTTTGGGGTAGAGCCCCGTGTCAGAGAAAGCAGGGCCCTTCTGGAGAACTTCACAAAGTCAAGACTGAAGCCAGAGGTCTGGGCCCCTCACCTTCCTTCCCTTTCCAGAGCCATCCTCTCAGCCCTCCATCCCCATCCGGGGAATCATTGCTGGTGTGGTTGTCCTTGTGGTCATTGTGGTGGTTGGAGCTGTGATCTGGAGGAAGAAGTGCTCAGGTAGGAACAGAATGGGGGGATCTGAGTTCACTTGTCCCGCTGGGGGGCTTCCTAGGTAACACATTGTCCTGCCTGGTTCCTGGGAAGTTCCATCCACACACATGTAGCTGCCCACTCTGGAGCTGTTACTAACAATCACTCTGTAGCAAAGCACTTGTGAAAATGAAGGACAGATTTTCACTTGGTAATTCTGGTGATGGGGACCTGATTCCCAGCAGTGACAGGACAGAGAGGAAGGTCCCTGCTCCAGACAGACCTCCAGCAAGTGGTTGTCCTGTGACCCCCCCCCCCCACCCACCCCCTCACACACACCTCTTTCTTCATGTATCCAATCTTGTCCTGCGTCTTCAGTCAGAATTCTGGAAACTTCATTGTGAACTAGAATTAGGAGGTTGCTCTAGGATCCCATGGCCCACCTGTCCCAGGTGTCTAACATGCTATTTTCTTCCACAGGAGGAGAAGGACCAAGCTAGTCTCACGCTGCACGTAAGTATGGAGGGGGTGATCCCTGAAACTTGGGATAGTGTAGACAGGACCCCATGGGGATTTCACCCCCGCCCATAGCTGCTCCTTTAGTCTCAGCTCCTGTGGCTCTGATCTCATCTTGTTTGTTCTACCCCAGGCGATGACAGTACCCAGGGCTCTGATTCGTCTCTAATGGCTCCTAAAGGTAAGACTCCGGAGGGCCTGAAGTGGGGAGGGGTGGGGGCACTAGGGACATGTTGACATGTGGGGGGCTGTTGAGAATGTGGCACTTATGTGGCTGATCTAAATGTGTTCATGATTAATTTTTTCACAGTGTGAGACCCACTGCCCCTCAGGGACTGAGCGATACAGGATCTGTTCACACTCCACTTGGTGCCATCGAGGTCCCCTGACTTCCTGCAGATGGTGTCAGAATGTGTCTGCATTCCTATTAGCATATTGTGAGGACACAGGACACTGCCCCCCCCCCCGCCCTTTATGACCCCTCCCGTACTGATTCGTGTTCCCTTTCTGACCTGCTTTCCTGTTCCAGCAGAATCAGTGCTGGACCGTCTCCATCCCCGTCTTTTTTTCATGTTGGACCGAGTACTGACGCCTTACTTCCCTACTGACAATGAGAATCCAGATATGAATTTGTGTTTTGTAATTCTTGGCATGTAGGGATGATGAGGTAATAAAAGAGAAGATTTGTAAAATTGCAAGAGAAAATAAATGAAAGCCCTGAGAACCTCCCAGAACCCGCTGTTTCCTGTGCCGTGTCTGTTGCAGGTGGCGACAGGAGAGGGCTGGAGGAGCCGAGCGGGGATGGGGCCTGGGTCCAGTCGGTGCTCAGTGCATCCTTGGAGTGTCGTGCTCCCTCCTCAGCTGGGTCATGTCTCTGCTCCATGTCCTTGTCCCTTCTGTGGAACCTTGTCTCACCAGGACCGTGACCACAGGGATGTGGACATCACCTGTCACCAGGACCTTGTAGAGCAAGAGCTTCCTGTGACTGGGTCAGCAAGCTCCATCCTGGTTTGTGACCGTAGGCCCATCTTTTGGGTGTTTTTTTTTTCCCTTGTTTCTGTGGAGCATCAGGCCTGTTCTTGCTCGTGTGTCCGAGTTTCTGTCTCCTTCTCCCCAGATGACCCCAGTGGTTACAGCACCAGGAGTCCTTTGGGCTGTTGTTCTGCAAGCCTAGGTGGGCCCTGCACACAGGAGTCTCTGTGGTTTGGTGACATGAATTTTCAGATTCATCCATCTCCTCCCTCTAGAGCTGTCTTCTGGATTATTCTTTACATCCTGAGGTAGACAGAGAGGAATCTGGGAGTTTCTCATCCTTGTTCAACTTCAGTTAGTTTCTACCTTCCCTGTCTCTCTGTCCCCTCTCCCTGCCCTTAGTTTAGTGATGCTGGTGCTGGCTCCCATCCATGTTCATGGATTTATAAAGCAGGGTCTAATGTAGATTTGTGTGGTTGGAGAAAGGACCCCATAGAGGCTGAGTATAGTGATTCTGAAGACAAGACTGTAACTGTGTGCTGTGCTGTGCTGTGCAGGGGAAACGCTGTGGGAGGGGGGAGCTGAGCAGAGAGAGGGAGGGGCAGCCGTGGGGTAAGTAGAGGCAGCACTGATGGTGAGGTGGGGGCACTTTGTGCGGGAGCTGCCACGGACTGGCTGTGTCTGAGGCTCATCCAGAAGACAGAGGTCCTCTCCACTGACCAATTGTTCCACTGATAATGTCGTGTGCCACGTGCAGGACCTGCTATTTTTTTCATCTAGGACACATCAGTAAGTAAGAAGAAGCAAACGTGCTGGTCTTGTGGAGAATATGTCCTAGGGGTGAGGGACAGACTCCACTTGACCCTGGAACAATGTGGGGACTGAGGGCAATGACCCCACTGAGCAGTCAGAAATCCAAGTATAACTTTTGACTCCCCTGAAACTTAAATATTACCACTAATAACATAGTGTTGATAAGAAGCCTTACTGAAAACATGAACAGTCATTTAACACATATTTTGTACATTATATGTATATGTAACATGTATTCTTACAATAAAATAGGCTGGGGAAAATAGTAAGAAAGCGTAAGAGAAAGTGCATTGACAGCACTTTTGTAAAAAGGTCCACATATCGGTGGATGTGCACAGTTCGCACCAGTGTAATTCAGAGTCAAGTGTATATTGTATAAATGTGGTAAATAAGGAAAGTATTTAAATTGGAAATTGGTTGGGCGCCTGGGTGGCTCAGTCGGTTAAGCATCCGACTTTGGCTCAGGTCATGATCTCATGGTTCGTGGGTTCGAGCCCCGCATCGGGCTCTGTGCTGACAGCTCAGACCCTGGAACCTGTTTCAGATTCTGTGTCTCCCTCTCTCTCTGCCCCTCCCCCACCTGCACTCTGTATCCCTCGTCTCAAATATAATCATTAAAAAAATACAAAAATAAATTGAAAATTGATAGGTGCTTTGAGGAAGGTGATCCAGAGAGTTACTTGTGCGGGGACAGGGAAGGTGGCTACTTTTCTACGGTGGTAAGTGTGAGCCTCACTGGGAAGGTGACCTCTGAGAGATGTGCAGGACACAAGGAATTGTTGAAGAGCATGTCTCAGGGAGTTCTTTCCAGGCAGGGGAACCTCCAGGCACACGCACTAGGGCAGGAGCGTGTCCTTGGCCACTGTGGCTGAAGCAGAGAGCATGTGAAATGCGGTCAGATGTCTAGACTTTAGGATTAGAAGGCTTTTGAGTTTTCTCTGAGTGACATGTGGAGTCACTAGATGGTGTAGAACAGATGGTCCACCTGGGACTACTTCTCTTTAGAAGCATCTGTTTGCTGCTGTGCAGAATCGAGAGGTGAAGTGTGGGAGACCAGTATGGAAACTGTAGGAAACCAGTGTAGTTTCCAGGAGGGTGGATGTTGGATTTATTTTGGGGTTTGAAGAGAGAAAATAACAGGAAGTGGCTGTAGTCTGGTTAGTGTGTGTGTGTGTGTGTGTGTGTGTGTGTGTGTATGTTCTGGATACATTTAAAGATGAACTTTGCAGTATGTCCTAATGTATTATTTCTGGGTTGTGAGAAGGAGGAATCAAGGACAGCATCCAATACTTCAGACTGCAAGAAGAAAGGGGGGGTGTCTTCCAATGAGACAGGGAAGATTTTGGAAGTAGGACATTTGGGGAAGCTGCATCATAGGCACCCAATTTAGGAATGTCGAATCTGAGATTATTAGAAATGCAAGCGAAGTTCCATCTGGATATAGAGTACAGGGTGGGAGAAATATCTAGGTTGGAGGAATAGATATGGAGGTGACCCCATATAAATGATGCTTAGAGCCTTCAGCATTTGAGGTCACCAAGGGGTTGATGGCTATAGAAGAGAAAGGAACAGGACCAAACCCTGGACTCCTCAGTGCTAAGCAAGCTGATCAGAGTACACGCACATACTGAACAGTTCTGGTTCTACACTTAGAAGGCACATAGACCAGGGAGACCTGACCTTCATTGTCCACTGGAATTTCCTGGACTTAGGAAGAGCTACACAGTCTGCAATAGAGCATGAGATTCTGGGTTTATAACAAGGTTGGTGCTGCTGGTGGTCTTCAGATCACACACCGAGGAACAAGCACATAAAACAGGATTCCCACATGGCTGTGCCTCAGCCTTTCCTGTGGGGCCTATTAAATAAGTGATTCCTGACCCTTCACCTCCCTGACACACGCACACACTCTAAGATGGTAGGTCGAGGGGGACGCCTGAGTATTTTGTAACAAAGCCACAAGCAATCCTGGGATTCCACCAGGATCACTGAAATCATTGATGAGAGCCCTCCTTGTGGGAAGGAGTCTTACATCCATATTTAAATGGGTGTTTTTTAGGAAGACAAATGCAAGATATGCTGGAAGAAACAGTTTCTCTCCCATGGGGCACGTCAGATGGCAGACAGAGGAAGTGGTTATCAGCTCAACATAAAATGTCTGAGATACTAAGTGTAGATCTTAAATGTTTGCACCACACACACACACACACACACACACACAAGTTACTGAGACATGATGCAGGTGTAGCTGACTCTATGGTGGTAATCGTTTTGCAGTATACAAATGTATCCAATCAAAACGTTGTGCTCTTAAACTTATAAAATGTTATATGTCAAATCTAACTCCATGAAAATGGAAAAAAGTACTGAATCCTTGCTCTCTACAAGGGATAGATTGTAGATAGATTCTCACTCTTTGTTTTAAACAACAGAGTCCAAGTTGTTTTAACTGAAACAATATATATTTACTATAATATTTACATATTTGTTATATACATATATGTATATATATAGTCAGGGAGATGTATAATATCCATTTTAAATGTGTAATATAAAATATAAATTATATTTAATAAATGCTAAAATGTCTTTTAAGATAAATATAAGAAGTATAAAGCAAAGTATATTTATACTTTATGAGTATATATATTTATAGGTAAATGTATATCATGTATATGTTTACTTAGAGTATTACGCGTCATTTATTTCAGCCAAGGCTACAGAAAGTCCTGAGGCCAACAGCCAGGAGGAAAGTCCATAGACCCACCCTAGGTCAAGGCCCAAATAGGAACCACTGTCCGTGGTGCTGGTCACAGATGCCACTGTTCACACCACTGGTCCATGAGGCAAGGACTGCTATGGCTACTGCCCCTGGCAGGTGGATGACAGGACTGCCACTCACATCGCCTGTGCCAAATGCATCAGCACTGTCCCAGCTTCCCTGTCTCCACATCCTGAGTCAGAGTCTGGTATGTGGTCACCTGGCTGGTGGAGTCTTAGGCTGTGTCCAGCTGCAACAACGTTGGCATCATGATTTTGCTCTGGATTCCCAGGGAGTGATCACCAACTTTGTTGCACTTGAACTCCTCATTTATGCTAGTCTCTGCATTCCTGGCCATAGCCTTGTGAGAGGCCATGCATTCAGGTGTTTCCCAAAGTCACCCCTGTTGTAGGCAGACTCTAAGATGACTCCAAAGTACCCATCCTCTTGTATTCATGCCTTTGAGTGACAGCCACTGTGGAACAGAAGCTGGTTATAGTGACTTGCTGGTAACAAATAGAATAGGGTGAAGTCATACAAAGTATATCTGGGAACACCAAGCACAAGACATGAGGAATCTGGAGTCAAGTGTTCCCAGGTGGGCCATCAAGCCAGGCTGGGGAAGTAGGGGTTTCTGAGGGAAACAATGACAAATGACCCTGCATTCCTTTCCCTTCTGTGGGGTTCTTCTATAGACCTCAACCTGCACAGCCACTGCCATCAGATGGCATGAGGAGGAGGAAAAAGGTCACCAGCAGTGATGGTCATCATGGCTGGAAGGACAGGTGAACTCTGTAAACAGGACAAGAAGAGAAGGGAAGAAACAACGTCTCCCAAAGGTAACATCTCGGGAGCCAAACACGCCCCCAGGGCAGCCCCATGACCAGAAAATGAAAAGGAGAATAGTCTCTAGTCTTCCTGTGATGCCCCTGTGGCCCAGGTCTCCCTTCCTCCAACCCAGGACACTGTCCCAGGGAGCCCACACTGGTGCACCCTGTGTACATATCTCTGCTCATCTCCAGAACAGACCACCATGGCCACCCACTCTTGGAAGTCCTCCTCCCTCTGTATGTATTAGTTCCGTCGTGTGCAGCAGAAATCCAGCTCCAGTGGGATGAATGGGACACAGCTTCTATGTGTCTCCCATGAGTGAGTCAAGCCATCCAGGGCTGTGAGGGTATCTCTGCCCCACAAGGCTGTCCAGGCATGCAGCTTCCTGTGACCTGGGAAGTTGCCCTTAGTAGCATGAGCCAGAGTACCTAAGACCATGTCCATGGTCCATGTGCCATGTAGAGAAAGCAGAAAAAGAGGAAGCTTCCCCCCTCTCAGGGCAACACCTACTACTTCATTCTGCTTCACCATAATGGCTGGAATGTAGTCACACAGACACACATAGCCTCATGGGAGGCTGGTGCATGAATCTGGTTTGAATCTGAGTGACTCTGTGCTCCCATGACTCTATCACTATGGAATAAGGATGATTTTTGCTCTACTTAAATTTTTAAAAATGGATAGGATGGAGGAGGAAATTTACTGTTCACTCTGTACTCCCTTATGTTATACAAAGTTTTTATATCTTGTGCATGTCTCAGTCAGTTGACATGAATTTTGAATTAGCAAGAAAGCCTGCCTCCATTTAGCAGACACATATTAGGCAGTAGTAGAGGGTCAGCTCTCCACTAGGCCACAGTTACAGAAATAAAAAGGAATTCACAGTGAGGTGAATAACCTGGTAAATGCAATGAGTATAATGAGTTCTGGGAAGCACCCTCCAGGCAGAAGCTTGTTGAGTGCCTACTGTGGGCCTGGTGTTGTGCCACATGCTAGAGACAAAAAGAAGATGCAGGTACATACCTTGTGACCTAAATGTCTCCTTCTGATGAGCTTCTGTGCCAACCCCTGACTTTCCAGGAACGTTACCTCTGTGTCTTGTTCCTGCGTGGGAATGAGCTGAGACTTGGAAAGAGAACCTTTGCCCATTTGGTCCAAAAATTAGTGAAAACGTTTAGGTAGAGAATACTAACGTTCTTATGTAACTGACTCATCAATACAAAAGAATATCATTAAGAAAGTAAATGGATGAAGGGAAAGAAACCAACAAAGTGGAATTACAAGAAGTAACTTTGTGGGATCCTGTATGTGGCAAACTGGAAGAAATTGTGGGAGACCAGGATTTGCCTGGGAGTATGACACAGGAAAGCAAAAAGAAAAAGTTCAGTTTAGTGATAATGCTTTCCTAGTGGTTTAGAAGGTCTGACAAGTCCAGGGTGAAGTGTTCAGAGAAGATGACCTCTGAGGCTCAACAAAGTTGAGACAGACCTTTCCAAACGATAATGTGAATCTTGTATCTAGAACTCTGCTTTAATAACACAGCTCAGCTGTGCAGTTCTCTTCTCCAATGAGACACTCAGAGTGATAATCGTCTTGTTCAGTGATTGGGCACCTGTGTATGAATCCACCCAGTTTAGAGAATGTGGTACCTTCCATTCCTGCCATCTGTCAACTGGAACACCCTGTTGCATACAGATTCTATAATAAAGCCCAATGGGCTCCACCTCTTGGTCCACTGGCCTTGGGGAGTCTCCTCCCACTGAGTGTGGGTGGGACCTGGAAAATCCTGTAACCAATAAAATGTGGCAGTGGTGATGTTGGGTCATATAACACCTCTCCAGTTTTCTACTATCTGCTCAAATTACAAGCTTTGCTGAGGCCAGCAGCTGCATTAGAAAGAGCAGAAACTGATGTCAGTCTTCTGTATACATCCAGCAGGACACTGAGGCCCCCAGCCCAACCAACAAGGGAACTCTCAGTCCTCCCCCTAAGGCAGGCTTTGCATTTCTTGAAGACAGACATCCTGTCTGTCTTGAAGACAGACATTTACAACGTGAATGTCAAGTTCTTTGCTCTTCCTGCATCTGGGAGGCCCCATGAGTGAGGAAAGGCAGGATAGGAGGAAGTACCTTGAGGAGAGTGAGGCTAGACTTGGCCTCACCTCTCACCTTGGAGAGCAGGTATCACCAGGAGGTCACTTAGAGAAGACGGGGACAGCAGGGATTAGAAGGACATGAATGGCCACCCCAGTGTCTCTCAGGCCTGCACAGGGCTGTGCTTTTGGGCTGTGAATAGAACAGTGATGAAGAAACTCTGCCCCCACCCGCCATAGCTGGTCTTTCCCCCTCAGCATTGTGGGCAGCCCACCTCACAGCCCAGATGCACACACCGTGGACTCCGTACAGCCCAGCTATGACCGTCTCTCCCACCATCTGCAGCAAACCAAGTCCATCAGCCAATGTAGAACCAACTCTTCTGTCACTTCAAACCCCATGGTCTTACTTATAGGGACTGTGAGAAATGCATACCCTTCACAAGACTCAGTGCTGGAGGAGGAGAAGCTGTCAGAGCCACAGAATGAGGTGACTCTTAATGCAGCAGGTGAACAGTTCCAGGAATGAAAAACAAAACAAAACAAAACAAAACAAACAAAAAACGGTGGGCTCTTGGGCTCAGGAGTCTGATTTGTTAGAATCATCGTTCAGCGAACTGAGTCACTTAACTTCTGAATGATCTTTATTTCCTTGCCTATAAATTGGAATTAATAGCTTTCCCCAATCATGGAACGATTATGAGGTTGAAATGATTTAATTCATGCAAATCCCTTGAACCAGAATCTGGGGAGGAAGAGAGTCCCACCAATGTAGCTCCTGTTTTCTTCCTCCTACATGACAAGTACCAGTTCTCCCTGTCACTCATCAGCCTGAGCCCCTCTCACTTCCTGCAGATGAAGAACTGTTCTGTCACGTATATCCCATGGGGTGGGGGTGGGGCAACCATGAATTGGCCAGTGTGGAGGTACAGTTGAGGAATCCTCAGAGCAATGGGTGCTGTCTCTCTCTCTCTTTCTCTCTCTCTCTCTCTCTCTCCCATATATATGTTCAATTATACACATCTATACAAACCTCCATACACAAATACCCATACACATTTCTATGGGATTGTGAACCCACCCAGACAGACACACATACACATAACACACTCCCTTCACATTTGCCATTTCACCCAGGGAATGGCTCACTCCCACTTCATCATTTTAAAAATTTTAGTATCTTGAGGGAGAAACACCAGAGAATATTTGTCTCACTAGAAAGAATCCCACTCCCTAGGGACTCTAGTACTTTCTGGATCTCAGCATGCCTGCTCCTGGAGCTCTCCTAAGTGAGTGGGAGATGTGACCTTAGATTGAGATTCTGGAATCCAGCGGCAGCCATGTGCACTGCCCCCCTGGTATTGGGACTCTGGGCGTCCAGCAGGTCTTCAGCCTCTCACCTTCTTCTGACTGCTCTCCCACCCTGGTTGTCCCCCACCCCCCACCCCAGGCTTTGCTACACAGAAGGATGTTGCCACATTACCTTCAGAATAAACAGGACACTGAGGTTAGGAAGTTCTAGATCAGAAGGAAGAAACCTGGACCTCTTCCCCACCTGAGTTCTTGTTGTTCTAGAGCACACCTCCAGCAACTCTACTTCCGACCATCAGAACTGCTGCTCAAACAACCCCAATGATGAGAGCTCCAAGGAGAACCTGGTCAGCAGATGCCCTCTCGGTGAGCATAGTGGCTGGGAAAATGGATCTGAGGAGTAAAGGAAAGGTGAGGGGTGTCTCTGTGCCTGGACTCTGCTGCAAGTCTCTAGAAGGGCTCCTGTTTCCCTGATATGTGGCTCCACTCCTCATCCCTCCCAAATCCTGTCTCATGGTGATGGGCTTACGCAGTCCTTCATGTTACACATGGCATGTGAATCTGTGCTCCTCTCAAGAAGACAGCACAATGGCCAAGCACTTCTGGATGGTTCCATCCTCTTCTGCCTGGTCTCCACAAGCTTCTTGTCCTGGGTCTGGTGCTCCCTGGCACACTGTTAGGTCAGGGTGATATGTACGGGGCGGAAGCCCAGAGCACACCATACATCAGGGTGACCTGGCAGTCAGAGAGGGGGTGGTGGGTCACATGTGTTCTGGTAGGGTCTGTGGTAGACAAAACAGGGAGGGCTAAGGCAAAGCCTTCTAAAGCATCTACTACAAACCATGATGACTACTGACCTCTCATCTGTGCCAGGATAGCAGGCAATGATCAGACGACCACAGATGGCAGAGGTCCATGTCCAAACTCAGGTGGTTGTCATTGTCCTAGCCATCCTGCCACCGCCCACCGTCCTGTGTCCTCCTGGAGCCCCAAGTCACAGTGAACTGCAGGGTTGGGGGCCTGCCCAACTCCTCTCCAGGACTAGGCAGTGGCAGTCAGGGCAGAGCATGCCAGCAGAGGCCCTCCAGCTTTTGTCCCTGCACCACCCCACTGGGCTGCTCTGCAGGAAACATTCACCCTTTAGACTATGATCTTGTGATATAATAGAGGCTATATGTTGGTCCTCCAACAGTTCCTGCACACAGCTCGTAAAATGTTTGTCATTTCCTACATGATGAGAATCATAGGAGCATCTCTCTTTAGATGTGTTTCCACTTACTGAGAAAGCTTTACAAAAGATCCTGGTCCATTACTTACACACAGTACCCAACTTCACTGCACAATGTCTCTCTCCTCCTGTGCTGTGAGCCCTTAGAAGGCAGGACTCTCGGTGCCTGTAACCAAACCATTTGGCAAACTGTGGAATTCAAGCTTCTGTATGGATCTCGTGGTAAAATCTGAGCAGCCTCCCTCTTCAGCTTTAGTTGAGCCTCTCGCTGATTTATGCCGTGAATCCACATGCAAATCTCTTCCCTAACTGCTTCATATGCTAAGTTCTCATGACATTTACTAGAAATTATTAAACTATAACCGATGCCCTGAAATCACTCTGTCCACTTTCACCCCACACCTTGCCCAGCCTAACCTCTCCCTGCTTGGAATCCCACCCTTCTCTTACCAGCCCAAATCATACACACACACATCAGGGTCTACACAAAGTTCCACCTCATTCATGAAACTTTTCCTTCTCAGTGGGGTGTCTGGTCTGTCATCTCTGTAACCACTTCTCTGCTTTTCATTTGACATCTAAGGAGGTACCTGTCTTCATTACCTCTCATTATGCCTCACAAGCTCAATAACGCGATCACAGAAGTATGGCTGCTTCCCCATCTTAATTGTAAGCTCTATGAGGTCAAACAGTAGGTCATACTTCCAGGTGCCCAGCCTACAGTGACCTAAAGAAGTGTCCCTGGCCCACTGAGTCGGCTTAGTCAGTTAGCTAATTAATCAATGATACAAAGACCCTGCCCCTCTGACCAGACTGTAGCCGCCTTCACTCTCCAGTGACAGCTTGTGCACACCTGCCTGCCCCGGCTGCCACTAGGGGCATTCCTGACAAGAGGGTCTGGTCCCTGGGGGTTGGGCTGATGTCGTCTGCACGGCGCCTTCTGCTTTCTTCCAGGCACCAACCTGCCTGCTTTCATGGGTGCTCTTTGTTCAGACTGTGCTCCGTGGTATCGCTGCACATTTCTCATATTTACGTGGTTACTCTTCCTCTGGCTTGTGAAGAACTTGGTCTTGTCGTCAAAATGCCTTGGCTCCTCCATCAACCCCTGGACTCAAGACTTTGTCTTCATCTTCTCACTGTCATGGCAGATGAAGGTTTGGTCACCCATGGAGCCCAAGGCACTAAATGCAGGGACTCCTGGAGGTGGCTGATACACAGCTGAGGAGAAATACTGAACACAGTGCATTCCTGAAGCAGGAACCAGTGCGTTCAGACGAAGCTCCAGTACTTACTGAGGACCTAGTTATCCATGTGTGGGGAAGGAGTGTGAGCATGTGTGCGTGTGTGTTGTGTAATAGGAGAGTAGGGCACACAACATAAAAGAATAGGAAGACAATTACACAACACTCTTCCAGACCCCCTCTCCTCACACAAGTGATTGTGATATTCAAATCTCACACCCATCGTGCACTGGTATAATTTAGAGAACTAAAAAGAAACCTTCCTTCACATCCGAAAAGTGCCATGAAGAAGCTGATCTTGAGCAGGGCTTGAAGACGTGGAGGCATCAGGAGGAGTGGGGGACATTTAGAAATGTTCTCATGGCTCAGAGTGACGTGTGAGGAGCCTGGAATCGGACCCTCCCCAGGTCCCCCGTGTAATCTTGTAGCATCTCAACCCCTGCTAGTCCCACCGTTCTCCTGACCACAGTCCCCTGTCACTGTGGAAAAGGCACTGGCCTCAGAGTCAGGGGCTTCCGGCCCTCGCACACCCTCTGTTTCCTGGGGAAACCACTCCCCTCTGTGGCCAAGGCTTCTTTATCTCTAGAACAAAGCCATGAGGCTGGAAGGCCCAGGGCCTCCCAGCTCTGCTATGGGACAATTGTAAGGCCCTGGAAGTCAAAGGTACTGGAGATCGCAAAGGTACTGAACTAAAGTAGTCCCCTTCTTTGCAGGAAATATGTTCCTAGACCCCAAGGGCTGCCTGTGATGGCAGATAGTACCGGACCCTACATGTCCTATGATGTTTCCTGTACGTTCCCACCTATGATCAAGTTTCAATTATGGATTAGGCACAGTAATAAATTAACAACAATAACTACAAAAAAAGAGAAGAATCCTAAGAGTATACTGTAGTCAAATTATGCATAACTGCCCCCAACTAATCTGATGTACTGTGCTCATCCTGCTTCTTGTGATGATGCAAGAGGCCTGCATGAGGAGATAAGGGAGGTGAGTGAGGTCAGCATTGGGATGCAGTGTTAAGCTACTATTGACCTTCAACCTTATGTCAGAAGGAGAATCACGTGCTTCCGGGGTGCACTTGACCTGAGCAATAGATAGCGCAGACAGCCACACCAGGGACAAGGAAGGACAGCTATCGTGACCCTTCTATGTGGCCACATGAGAGTGACGAGAATGTACCAGGAAACTCTGGGACCCAGGGCGCACGATTGTACATCTTCCTAATAATGATGCATCCAAGGAAGATTCTAGCACACAGAACTCATAACGAGGAAGCAGATACTCAGGCAAAATCATTCACATGTTCAGATCACACAGCCTGTAGGCTGTTTATCCAGAACCCAGCTGGGCTCCAGCTGTCCTTTGCTTGTGGAGTCTGCTCTCCCAGCCCACCCTGCTGCCTGTCCAGCCCTCTAGCCTGGTGCCCAGGTGACACATGGGTCCCCAGATGCAGAGCAGACACCACAGCAACAGACCTGGGGAGAGCAGACATCCAGGGAGGGGGCAGGCCCAGACTGTGCCCTCCCTCCCTGAGGGCCCACGTCCATTGGCATTGTCCTGTGACAGAAGTCATACAGATGAGGCACAGGACAAGGATTGAGAGCCATCTCCATGTGACTCTTCAGCAGGGACCAGGCAGGAGCTCAATAATGACATCCCAGTGAGCCCAGGGTGTATCTTTTCATGAGGTCACCATGCTACTGTTCAGGACTCCTTCACAGGGAAAATAGTGCCATTCTTTATCTTCAGTGGACCAAGGATCAGCAGACCCTGTATCCCTGAACTTTACATGCTCCCCCATGGCTTCTCATGACACCTTCACAGAAGTGTGTTTATTACCAGAGCCGTGTTGCACCCATACTGGGCACCCATGAGGAGACAAATGTGACAGACTCCCTGCCATCACATGAGGTGACTCACAAGGAGAGCATGACATCTGTGTTGTCCACGTGTCAGATGTCTCTGCCACACTGGCTGCTAGGAGAAGACTCGGCGGGTGTGTTCCAGGTGCCTCACATCATTGTCCCATCCACAGCCCACAGCCCAGCCCTGCCCAGACTTCCCACCATCTACAGCCCAGTCCTGAAGCTTCGAGTGCACGAGAACCTAGGTGCTTGTTGACAAGGCACCTTCCTGGGTGCATCTACTCACAGAGAATCAGACGCAGCACCTCTGGGACAGAGCTTGTGAATGTGCTCTTAAGCGGTGCCCCAGGTGTTTGGAGACCACACCTTGAGGAACATGGTCCTGGAACCGTGCTTCTGATGTTCCAGCACGTAAGCAAATTCTGTGAAGATCTTGTTAAAAATGCAGATACCGATGCTGTAAGTCTGGTGCTGTTCCTGAAATCCATTCTCCTGGGCATGAAATGTGGACCATAAATGTTAGTCTAAATTCCTTCACCCTCTTTATAAGGGGTTTCACCATGTGATGTGCCCTTCAAACTCAGTGTTCAAAAGTCACATGGCCTGATAATCAACAGTTCCATTCAGAAAAGCTGATGAATCTATGAGCTTCAGTCATTGTCGCCTGTGTG
Organism: Herpailurus yagouaroundi; assembly: GCF_014898765.1. NCBI lineage: Eukaryota > Metazoa > Chordata > Mammalia > Carnivora > Felidae > Herpailurus > Herpailurus yagouaroundi. The sequence goes on along the minus strand of NW_024412728.1, from coordinate 73,312 downwards.
ACCTTTGGGCAATCATGTCACCGTAATTGCACCGAGTCTCCATTGCTGGGTGCTGGTAGCAGCTTCCCCTCATTGGTGGATGGCCACAGCACTTTTTTGCATTTGCCACATGTGAACACCCAGCTGTCCCATCAGTGAACCATGCTTCACTAGCAAGTGGCAGATCTGTGGTCAAGTCTCTCAGAGCCCAGAGGTTTGTGTAGAACAGCTGTTGAGCACGTCTTCTGCCCACCAACTATTTGTGCAGTTTGCTGAGGCCTCTGGGTACAAGCTTGGCCCTCAAGAAAATGTGCCATTTCCATGCCCCAGGGAAGATTCTGTACACTTTTCATACCTTTGTGATGTGAGAAGAATCCTTATGAGATGAGAAATCCTCCGTTTTTCTTTGGGGGGATAACACTTGTTACTCAGAAGGATCTGATGATACCAATGCACTTACAGCTCCGAGGGCTGGTGTTCCTCAGAACTGGAGAGAAGCCTCCAGCTCAAATGCCCAGAGCACAGGGAAGAATACGGACGTCTCCCTGATGAAGGCTACAAGCAACCGTCAGATGGGGAGAGTCATGGTCATTGCAGCTTCTGAGGACGATGGAGGACAAGGCGGTGCTTGTTTCAGATTTAACTCAACCACTTCCAAGGCCTCCATTCAAACTTTGCTGCCTTTTGGTGACTCAGTGCAGATAATGTAAGAAAATTCTCATGTACAGAGCGTTTTTTAGCTAATACTATAGAAGCAGTGGATGAGAGGTGGTGCAGGGGCATCCTCCTCTGTCACTGTGGGTTATATGCAGTCAGCTTGTGCCCAGATCCCAGGCCTCCCTGCATTCAGGCTGGATATGCCTGAACACGGAACCTCAGGTGCCTGAATCCACCTTGTTCTCACAAGATCAGATCACGGGCTGGGACCTTTTCACCCCAAATCCTCTCTCAGGTGAGACTTCAGTAACGGCAGGAGGAGGGGGTGGAGTTAGTTCCTCCCCAGAAGACAATTATCAAAACTGAAGAAAACATTAAAATAAATACTTGAAGTCCATGAAAAATAAATGCAGGCAGGAAGAAACAAGAGATCTTTATTCTTGTATAACCACCACTACAATGGACGAGAACCACAAGTTCAGAGCTTTCTCCCCTCTGGGTGCTCCCCTCCCCCAGTGTAACTGCAGCCCAGTGGCTCACGGGGCAGATGACAGCAGTCACAGTGCCAAGGAGCTGGACATTTAAAGGGGAAATTTGAAAGTGAGGGAGCAACAGAGAGTTGAGATCTGAAATCTGAATAGAATCTCGGTCAAAATCCCTAGATGAGCACCACACTCTGCATGGCTGGGGAACACTCAGGAGACAGTGCTGATAACGCAAGAGGAACCAGAGGGAGGTCTCATTTTATTTTTCATTTTATTTTTTATAACAAGATATAGAAGGTTATCTAATAATTGCCATCACTTTCTTTTTTTTTAATATGAAATTTATTGTCAAATTGGTTTCCATACAACACCCAGCACTCATCCCAACAGGTGCCCTCCTCAATGCCCATCGGCCACTTTCCCCTCCCCCTTACCTTCCATCAACCCTCAGTTTGTTCTCAGTATTTAAGAGTCTCTTATAAAGCATCCAACTCTTGATCTTGGGACCATGAGCTCAAGCCCCACATAGGGCACAGAGTTGACTTAAAAGATAAGACCATAATGGATGAAGGATGTTCAGACTTTGTGGCTGGAGGACATTTAGAAGTTTGGGGGAAATACCAGGAAAAAGATGACCACAGAAGAGGTGAGGATCAAACTCTAAGGAGAATCTTCACAAACCCTTGACTGACCCCCAAACCACACAGCTGGAGGGAGTCTCACTGAAGACCCGGGATAAAATGCAGCCCCTGGAGGTGGGAAAAACTGGGAATAGATAACACCAGTCAACAATGTTCATGTCATAATGCGGTCCATGCTCGTGAAACACTTTTAGGAAAAACACAATCGTCAAAGAAAAAAAAAAGACAATAGATTTCAGATTTGCTAAAACTAAAATGCATAATCCACTTAAAGGACATATTTTAAAGGATAGGTAGAGAAACAGAAATGTGTGACTATGCAAAAGTCAACACAAGCGTGTTCCCTGTGTGACGATTCCCAGATATTGCAATCAGCACCAAACCCAGCCATGAGCATCCAAAAATGAATAAATATATGTTGAAAGAATTTAAGAAAATCAAGTTATCAAAGAGTGAGCAGAAAGGAAATCTGAATTAGGAGTAGACTGTACAAAGAAGACCAAATTGACATTCTAGAACTGAAAGTGGAAAAAAATGCAATGACAGTTCAATAGGTAAACTTCACAGAAAGCCTGGGAAGGCAGAATAAAGAATCAATGAGGTTGAATATAAATCAATAGAATTTACCCAATCCAAAACATCAGAGAAAAAAGATTGAAGAGAAACTTATACAACCTCAGAAATCCACAGACAATAAAAAAAAGCAAACAGATGATCAGAGTCCAAAAATGGGAAGGAGGAAAAGGACAGAAAAATATTTGAAGAAATCCCATTTGAAAACTCCTCTAATTTAGTGCAAGAAGCTTGAGCTTATAGATCTGAGAAGCTGGTAACTCACCAGAGAAGAAGAGCAAAAGAAAACCACACTGAGGCTCTTCCAAGTCCACATGAGAGAATCAAAAAGAAGACAGAGGAGCCTGGGTGGCTCAGTCAGTTAAGCATCTTGACTCTTGATTTCAGCTCAGGTCATGATCTCTTGGTCGTGTGATGGAGCCCCTGTTGGATCTCCCTGCTGAGCATGAAGCCTACTTGGGATTCTCTCTCCCTCTGTCTTTGACTGTCCCCTGCTCATGCTCTCTCTCTCTCTCTCTCTCTCTCTCTCTCTCTCTTAAGATAAATATATATTTAAAAACAAAGCAAAAAAAACACAACAAAACAAAGACAAATCTTCAAAGTTGACAACACCTTCCACACAGGACACGATGGTTTTAGAATGTTCACAGATTCACTGATACTCCCCCCATGAAGAGGTAGAACTAATTCTCTTCCTCTTGTGTGCAGACTGGAATCAGTGGCTCACTTCTCATGGACGGAATAAGGGGGACGTGATAGTGTGTGACTTCAGAGATCAGGTCTCAAAGGGACTGTGGTTTTCTTCTCCCACTTCTTCCCTTTCTTTCCTTCTCTCAGATCCTGGATTTGGAAGAAGGCAGGTGCCCTGTCAGAAAGATCCTCACTTGCAGACGGGCCCACGAGTGAGGAGCTGAGGCTTCCCCCTGAGAGTCCGCGGACGCTGAAGCTCCCTGCCAGTAGCCACACGTGGGAGCGTGACCTTGATCCTCCAGCCCATGTCACGCCTTCGCATCACTGCGATTCTAGTTGCATCTTGGCTGCAACCTAATGAGACAGCTTAGCTGGAGCTGCCCCACTTCCCTGTCCTTACACTTTAATTATTATTATGTTTATATTATTTTATTATTATTATTATTGCTATAATAATGTCATATGAAGCTGCAGAATCATGTTATAATCTGTGGCATCGCAATGGATAATGACACAGACCTTGGAAACTGGACATGAGTGCTGGCATCACAGACACTTTACACGAGATAGGTGCTGAGGAGCAGGGCAGGGTGGAGGCGGAAGGACTGTGAGGTGAGAGTTTAGGAGGAAAAGATCAGCAGGAATACTGGAAATTTTCAAGTAAAGGGGCAGAGGCATAGAAAAGGAACAAAGTCCTCTGGAGCCCTACAGTTCTACTAAGGAGAAGTAGGCTGAAGATGTGACACCCCTGTAGACACAGCCACATGTCCCACTGCGTGCTGATTACAAGACGTGCACTTTCAGGGCACCTGGGTGGCTAGGTTGGTTAAGCATCTGACTTCAGCTCAGGTCATGACCTCATGGTTTGTGAGTTTGAGCCTCACGTCGGTCTCTGTGCTGGCAGCATGGGACCTGCTTCGGATTCTCTGTCTCCCTCTCTCTCCACCCCCAGCTCTCTCCCTCTGAAAAATAAAGATATAAACATTAAAAAAAAAAAAAAGACAAGATGTGCACTTTCAGTATGAAGACACAGGCAGAACGTAAGTTGATGGAACAGCTGTGCCAGGCAAACTGTGACATGAGGAGGCTGATATGTTAACATCAGGAGCACAAGAGATTTCAAAAAAGAACACATTGCTGGAGATAAGGAGAGCCTCCTCGTGAGAAATGTAATAGAATGAGAAATGTCACAAGTGCAGACAGAAAGGAGACCAGTGGCCGCCCAGGGCTGGGGGCTGGGGCGAGGACCAGATGGAAAGGGGCATCAGGATACACAGGATAAGGGACCTGTTCTCTATCGTCCTCCTCGTACTAGCTCCATGAGTCTAAACCATTGGTGACATTCCTCTAACTGTGCATTCACACCTGGGACATTTTATCTCACCTGAAAACCTCAAGAAATAAAACAATAGTAGGGAGGAAATGGCACAGGAAAGATAAATTTAAACTAGTAAATATAGGTGAGGAAGTAAGTTTTAGGTCAATGTATTATAGATAAATAGAAGCTAGGATGGGGCGCCTGGGTGGCACAGTCGGTTAAGCGTCCGACTTCAGCCAGGTCACTATCTCGCGGTCTGGGAGTTCGAGCCCCGCGTCAGGCTCTGGGCTGATGGCTCAGAGCCTGGAGCCTGTTTCCGATTCTGTGTCTCCCTCTCTCTCTGCCCCTCCCCCGTTCATGCTCTGTCTCTCTCTGTCCCAAAAATAAATAAACGTTGAAAAAAAATTAAAAAGAAAAAAAAAAGAAGCTAGGAGAATTCATTGCAAGCTCCCCGCCATGAACTCATTTTGAAGGAAGTCCTGCAGGCCACAAAGAAATGACACCAGATGTTAACTCATAAACAGAGTGGAGTAATTAACAACAGAAATGGTGTTATTCTGTATATGTACATTTTATTCCTAACTTCTTTAGAAGACATGACTGTTGCAAACACTAAGAGGTACATGATATTATCTGACTGACAATGTATGCTGGTGACACATGTAACAATACTAGCACTGAGAAGGCTAAATGAAACTCTATCCCTGTATGTACTGGATGGAGTTTAATGTTGCCTTAAGTAGATTGTGAAAAGTGAAAGATGCAGGTTTCAATCCCTACAACCTCAATAAAAATTAACGGAAATAAGTATAGCTAAAGAGCCACCAGAAGAATCGAAGCATAAACAAAAACTGATTGCTTGAAACAAAGGAAGGTAGAAAGGAGGTACAAGAATGGAAAAGACATGACACACTTCAGAAACAAAGAGCAAAATGACAGACCCAAATCCTACCATGTCAGGAATCATATTCAATATAAACCAAGTAAAATTCCAATCAAAAGGTTGA
>NW_024412728.1:0-67952 GCF_014898765.1 Herpailurus yagouaroundi | reverse complement strand
GTTATCCGAGTGCATAAATATCAAGAGGACTATACACTGTGTAGAATAGAAACACTTGAACTACAAACCCAAAAATAAGTTAAAACTTAAAGAGTGAAGGAATGAATATCCCATGGGAATAGAAAGTATAAGAAGTCTGGACTGTTGCATTAACCTGAAGCAAAATAGGCTGTCACATAGGGAGCATCGCTAGAGACAAAGAAGGACTTTCTCTAAGGACAAAAGGTCAGCATTGGAGCAAAACAAAGTAATGAATGGAGAAGACCCTCAGTACAGAGCTCTAAAACAGGTGACACATAAAGTGGAAGAAAGGTAAAGAGATGGAGACATTAGCTATTATATTTGAAGATCAATATTCTTCTCTCATTAATAGAACAGGTAAGGATTAGACAACTTCAACCATTCCATGAGCCAAAATAGATCACAGACTGGCCCTAAATAAATGTGAAGGCAGGGAAATTATAGAGTACACTCTGTAACCACAGTGACACTAAATTAGTAACATGAGATTCTCTGGACAATCCCCAAATATTTGGAAATTAGATTTGGAAATTAGAACACACATCAAACCCCTGGAATGTCATGGATTACAGAGGCAATCACAGGGAGGTCCGAATTCTCTGTACCTGAGTGACAAGGTACAGAAATGACAATGTGAGGTCTGTAGATGCAACAGAAACAGAGGTAGTGATTTCAGTTTGTAGGGACAGGAAGCCAGGCCTGAGGGACCCAGACAGCAGTCTGGGTTTCGAGGTTGCAGCAAGACTCTGTTTCAAGGGTGCACCAAGGGGAAGAAGAGGCAGCAAGCCAGGGTCCTGTGCCCTCTAGGTGGGGGATGGGGCCACCCTCTAGGTTCCAAATGTGGAGGTCTGACCCCCTGGCACAGGGGCTTCCTCCTGTCAATCTTGGGCATGGTGTTGAGATGCCTCGGTCCTGCAGGCCTGGGAGCAGGGATGGGACACATTTGGGTCCTGGGGGAAATGGTAGGCAGAAGCCTGGGCCTGACTCATGGCTCATGTCCTTGTAGCCCCTGCAGTGTCCAGCCTCCACCCCACATCCTGTCTCTGAGCTCTAGGAGTACAGCCTCCATGGCCCCAGCTGCTGGGCACCTCCCTGTTGGAGGCCCTGGGAATGCTCCTCCTGGAGGAGTGGTTCCCCGTGTTCACAAAGAGAGAATGTCTCCAGGTGACACAGGGGTGGATGGCAGGTGGCTGTGAAATCCTAGCCCAGGGAGTGGGATCTGGAAACTCTAGTATTAGAACAAGGTCCCTTCAGGTTGCACAGACCTTGCTGCCCCTCCTCTCAGTTCCTTGCCTCTCCCTGCCTCCCAAGCAAAAGGGGGTCGTGCTCTGGAAGAAAGGGAGCCCCTTAACCACCTCCCCTCTCTCTTCTTTCCCCTTCATTCCGGGATGTTTGAACTATTCGTGTTGTAAGTATGGAAAAATGCCTAAACCTGAACGCAGTTTCCTGATCAATTACAGAGCTGACTCCTGTGTAATGACCATCAGGTGCAAAACAGAGACGTCCACCATGGCCCCACCCAGTTGCCCCCGTGCCTCTTCCAGACAGAACCCCTCCTCCCCCCACGAGGGTCCCCTAAGATGACCCTTCCCCTACCTCTGGTCCCTGGTTCCTCCTCCTGCACTCTTGTTGTCCTTCATCCCCTAATGTCACAATTTCCTACCTCTGCTCACTTCTCCAGGAGCCTCCCCAGATTCCAGGTCATTACCCGCCTCCTCCTCCTCCCCTTCTTGGACCACATCTTAGGAATGGACAATCCAGACTTGGTTCCCTGGAGGAGGATCCTGTAGCTCTGGAAGCAGAAGCAGGAACACCTGACAGGGATGCCAGGGTCAAGGTCCCTTTAGGCCCCTGGGGAGAACCCCAAAGGGAACTCGGGTTTTCTGTCGTCATCCCTGTGGCCACACGGGAGCGCTGCCGCTCTCCAGTTCTGCAACACCAGGGGAGAGGACTGGGCTGAGCTGAGTCAGGCTGAGCAGGGAGGGAAGGGGGGGTGGGGGATGAAGGTGCCTTCTTAGCAGCCCTGGGGGCAGGTGCAGGGGTGGGGCAGGGAGCAGAGGAGAGGAGATCCTTGAGTCCTATCCTGTGTCTGTAGTTTCCCTCCATCCTCCCCACAACCCCTCTCTCCAGGCCCTTGAACAACCCCAGGAAAACTGAATAGTAGACAGTTTTTCCTCCTGGACCTAGTACTTGTCTGAGGGCTACTGTAAAAAAGAAACTGTTTTATTTTAGAATAGTTTGAGATTTACAGAGAATTACAAAGTTAGCGCAGAGTCCCTGTACGCCCCACACTCGGTTGCCCTGTAGTTAAAACCACCCTGAACCTCATGCATTTACCATAGATGATGAAGCAATACTCATCATTCCTACTCTGAACTCCACACAGGATTTGTTTTATTGGTTGGTTTTCTCTTCCAAGATCCCATCCAAGATAGGCCACTCGTATCTCCTTCAGGCTCCTCAGGCTGTGACCATTTCTCAGACTTTCCTTTTTTTTTTTTTTTTTTTTTTTTCTTTTTATGTTTGAGGAGAACTTTCAGGTACGTTGTAGACTATCCCTCATTGTGAATTAGGCTGCCCAAAGCTATGCGCTTGGGAAGACCACAACTGGACGGGCCATTCTCAACACAACATATCAAGAGCATACAGTGATCACTTGGTCATCACTGATGAAGTTAGCCTTCACCCCTTGGCTAAGGTTGTCTTGCCCAGATTCTCCCCGTGAAGTTCCTTTTTATGCTTTGTCCCTTTCCACGAAGTAGTGTTAGAAGGAAGTCAGGATGTGCAGCCCAGAGATATGGGCTGTCCCACTATGAAAATGTGCATGCAGGTTGTTGTGCAGACATGAGTTGTCTAATGAGTTGGGTAAATACCTCAGAGAGGTATCCGCAGCTCCCATGCTTAGTCTGTGTTTGGCTTTACAAGAAACTGCTGACTGATGCCCACAGTGACTGTGCTACTTTGTATTCCTGCCATTAGTGTCTGAGGCTTTCTGTTGCTCCAAGTCCTGGTTAGCACTTGGATTCCTGCCATTTTGACAGGAGTGCGATGGCAGATCACTGTTGTTCCCTTTGCATTTCCCTAATGACACTTGCTGTGAGCACCTTCTCATGTGCTTATTCCCCAGGAGTATATGTTCTTGGTGAGCTGTCTGCTTAGGTGTTTGCTCATTTTTTTAATGAGTAGTTGGCTTATTGTTGCTTTTTAAGGGTTTTATGGGTGTTCTAAAACAAGTCCTTTATCAGACATGTGATTTGCAAATATCCTCTCCCAGTCTCTGGCCTGAACTTCTTTATAAACTAACAGTAGACATATATGCACAGATGTATTTGGGGGGGGGGGGTAGGAGAAAGGAGAAATGACTCATTGTGATGTATTTTGGGGAGAGAATTTGGATGACTGGGGGGATGAGGGATTACCAGATTACATCTTTATACTTGGATATTTGTGATTATCTGCTGGTTCCCTCGTATGTGCTGGAGTGATGTTTTCAAAACATAAACTAGTTTAAAATCCCTAACACTTGAAAGATCATCCTCAGACCATTAATCAAGACTCGGGTTCTGATCTTCTACTTTAGGACCAATCGTCTTTTCCCTGAACTATTTTGCCTTTGAATTCTCATTTCTGAAGCAGGTGGGCTTGATTGTATGGACAAGTACTCCCATGAGAATAGCTTAATATGCCATGTAACATACAAAACCCATCATCTAGAAAGTATTTAAACTGACAAGATAGTAATATATGAATAAAGGAGCACACCCCAGGAGCACACCCCAGAAGCACGAGAAAGATCCTGCTTGCCCCCACCCTCCCACCCCCAGAGGCAGGGTCCTGAGAAATGGAGCAAAGTCTCTGTGAGTCCCCTGCCCAGGGTGCAGACAGGCAGGCCCAGCCCCCCTCCCCCGCCCACCCCAGCTCTGTGTCCTCAGCTGCTGAATTTCCTACCATCTCCTTCCTTGCTAAAGTGTAAAGAAACATGTATAAACTGGCTATAATGTGTATGTATGATGTACAATATATATGAGGTGATGTATATTCCCAGTAGAATAATTATAAAGTGAGAAAAGCGAATGAGGACAAAGTAGAAAGGATGGTAATTCTCACACCTGAGCTACTTTGTTGCATTTTCTCCTAGTCTATGATAGATGCTCCTGCTGCTGGAGCTCTCTCTGTCTCTAAGGTGATGAGGACAGAGCTCAGGGGTCCCAGCGCTGCTCTCTCCAGATGCCATTTCCCCAGTCAGCTCACTGTCCCCCTCCTGAGAGGGCTGCATCTCACTTCCTCCCCCCTCCTCAGTCTCCTGCACCCCTCCCTGCTCCCCTCCTGAGGTGATGAGCTCCTTTGTTTCTCACTCAGATGAGAAGTGCACCTGCTCCCTCGCCCATCTGCACCTGTGTCCTCACCTCCTAAGTGATAGTGGAGGCACCCCTCCTGTCTCGGGCTGCCCCTCCATTTGGGCACCTGCATCATCCATTTCCCCCTCTCTGCTGGCTCAGCAGTTCCCCATACAAACATGCTGTCCTGACTCCTATGCAAAAACATGAAACACAACTAAGGAAATCCAAACAAAATCCTCTCATAAAAATTCAACGCTTGTTTCCATGACTCTGACAACTCCTGCCCCATCTCTATGGCCTCCGTGCAGAACTTTCCTGACTCTGTTTGTCACCCACCATGTTGTATTTAGCAAATGGATAGAGACACAGAGTTTTAAAAAGTCTAATACTTCTGCAATACTTGAGGTCAAGTCAGGTGTCCCCAAACTTCCATGCCCCCCCATCCTGAATCTCCGAGATCACCTGCACTAGTTCTTTCAGCCGATTCTCTGATTATTGCTTCTGTGCCTCTAAATAGCCTGCTTCTTGCACCCATTCTCTGGTTTTCAGGTTTATGCATCATCTTTACTGAATTTGCTCTTTCATACTCTCCCATATGTCCCGTATAATTATTGTATACCTTTGATTAGCTCACTGTGCACTGTTTGCATTTGTATGACCGTTAAGTGCTACTCACAACTGAGCATTTTGTAGACTATGATTACTTTACCTTTCCTGACTCATCTTATTATTTTCCCGAAATAAATACATATCTTATCCTTCATTTGCTTAGTTTCTGTTGTTCTCATTTAAATCCTTCCCGAGCTCCCCCGGGTAAATCTTCATGAATCTATTTGAGCCCATCCACTATTCCACCTCATGTCTATGCAGACACCTGTCCCACAGCCCTCAGTCCTGCCCACGTGGACGGGATGCCTGCACACCTGCGACAGGGCTGACAGCCGGACCCCCTCAGCTCAGCCTGGGTGCCCTCTGCCTCTCTCCTTCTGGCCCCCTGTTGCCTGGATCCCACGCACTCCCATCTTTGGCTTTTCTCCATCATTTTCTCCTTTGCCTAGTGGTATCCCATGGAGGGAACGTGGAAAGTAGACACTGACACTCTAAACATCTGCCGTGCCTTTGGGCTACCCTCACCCTGATTCCCACTGTGACAGGTTGGAGACTCTGTGCTGATCACAGTTGTCCTTGGGACTTGGGGACCGTGGGTCATGTCTCCCAACCGCCAGTTCTGTGTTGTTGTGTCTGGAGTTTCCGAGGTGTCTGCTCCTCTACCCTCCTCCTGACATTTCATTGTGACATGTCTTCGTGTGGGTCTCTTGTCATCCGCTCTAGTTAAGAACTTGGGTAGGACTTTCAACATATGCGTTGCTCCCTGTCAACTCAGAATTATTCTTGAAATTTTTAGAAACAAATTTTAAGAACCAAACAGGTCCTCTCTCCTGCTGCCTTCACCTCCTGACTGTACTATTTCGGGGAAGTACAACTGTAATCATCCACATTATGGACTAAATTATTCATTTCTAGAGTCATAATTTTAACTTTCCAGAGCTCTTTCTTGTTCTAGGATTGTTCACCATTGTGTGTGGTTCCGATTCTGTTCCATATGCCATATGCTTCTTACACTCTGTAGACATGATTGATTCTAGTGATTGGGGACCTGTTAGGTCTCTTGTCATCTGTCCTCGGGATATCCTGACCTTTCTCCACACACACTCACTTCAGGAGTGACTTACATTTTCTTATCATTTCTGCTAATGCCCACCTCCCACGGGACAGTGCCAGTGTTGTGTCACCAGGGGCTCATGCTTTTTCTTCGATTTACCTCTGGAGTCAGCTGGAGTCAGCAGCCTCTGGAAGCCTCGAGATGTACGTTGTACACAGGATGATGGGCTTTAGTGTGATTTGAGCACGCAAGTCCCACTGTCTCTTAATGTCCTCTTAGGCTCTGAGCCTACCAGCCTCCCATCGCAGAACGTTCTGGAACGTTGCAACAGTTCAACTGCATGGAGTGCACACTCATACCCACCTCCCGATGGACAGAGAGCCAAAGAAAGACAAGTCGACAAAGCCTCTGAGTGCAAACATTCTGGATTGAACCCTGGTTCCATTACTTATCCTCCCTGAGTCTCCCTCTCCCTGTGTGTACAAAGGGATCCCCTAGGGGGTGCCTCATGGGTTTGCTTTGATGATTAACTTTGACCCTCTGTGTACATCACATGGGGATAATGCCTGAGACATATTCCACTACTTATACTTATCGTTATCATATTGATTCTAGCACTAGATATAGTTCCATTCTTTGTTTTTATAAACCACAATTCAAGAAACTTCCCTGAAAATATAGTGTTGAAGTTTAAAAAAAAATTTGTTAACGTTTATTTACTTTTGAGAGAGAGACAGACATAGCATGAGTTGGGGAGGAATGGGGGTGCGGGGTGGCACAGAATCTGAAGCAGGCTCCAGGCTCCATGCTGTCAGCACAGAGCCCTGATGTGGGGCTCGAACTCACAAACCATGAGATCATGACCTGAACTGAAGTCAGAGGCTTAACCAACTGAGCCACCCAGGAGCCCTAGTGTTGAAGTTTTTTAACGTTTATTTATTTTTGAGAGACAAAGCATGAAAACGGGAGAGGCAGAAAGAGGGAGAGACACAGAATCCAAGGGAGGCTCCAGGCTCTGAGCTATCATCACAGAGCCTGAACGGGGCTCACACTCACAAATCTTGAGATCATGGCCTGAGCCGAAGTCTGGCACTTAACCAACTGAGTCACCCAGGCGCCCCCCTGAAAATATATGTTTGAGAACACATGTGATTATCTCCTTAGGATAAACTCCTACCTGCGTGGCTTAGTCTGGTAAGCATGAGCCTCTTGATTTCAGCTCAGTTCATGATCTCCGGGTTCCTGAGACCCAGCCTGTTGTGGGACTGCTTGGGATTCTCTCTCCTCCCTCTCTCTGCCCCTCTCCCCAATCCTGCGTGCACTGTTTCTCATTTTTCTCAAAATAAAGAAATAAAAAACTTTTAAAAAGCTTGAACTCCTAAAAGAGAAGGTCTATGTCACAGTATCAGCACACTTCAGTTGTGGAGACATTTTGCAGAACCTTTGAAAATTTTTATACCAGTCATCACTCCCATTATCCTTTATGACGGTGTATTTTCCCGACCCTCTGTTGGACACTCTCTTCACCTACTTTCACTTTTGCCAAGTTGAAGATACTAAGTTTTGGTCCACTTTTTTATTCTGTTGGAAAACAAGAAGCAGGAGGCGCCGTAAGAATGTCTGGAAGGAAAGGGACAGAGCAGCAAGAAAGTGAAAGCAGTTTCATTCCCAGGGCAAAAGGCCGCCTGGACTGCTGGTTGTCTCCAGAAAGACATAGTATGGACATCAGGCCTGGGATAAGAATGTTTTGTCTGGTGCCAGATGTACTCATGACCCAGTATAAAATACACTGCAGGTGCATGGCCTGTCAAGGTGCCAAATACTACGTTGTATGTGCTCGCTGTTATCGAACAATTTGCAAAAATAAAAGAGGCTTGAGCCAGGAGACCGGTGCTTCGGCTCCTGGAGAGTCAGCCCCCTGCTGACTCACGGCACCTTCAGGCCCTGTCTCTCTACAGCTGGCACCAGAACGGAGACCTGAAGGTGGACGTTTGCCACACTGCTGAAGAAGTGCCACAGGAACCGAAGGGGACTTTGGAGCCAGGAAGCTCACCCTTCAGGATTTCTGCAGGGTAAGTATGGGGGATTCTACCTCATGTAGTTAGGACTCATGTGTTCAGCTCTTGCAGACTTTATTAAAGAGCTCAGGGGTAGAAGTGAACTGTTCAGTGTTTGAGGATTTGTTTTATTTGGTAAAGAAACATTGTTACAGGTTTACGCCCTCTGGGAAAAATGCTTTGAATCAGAAACTGTGGAATTTGGTCTTAGGTGCTTTGCCCTCAACTCATCAAAAGAAAAAGTAATCCCTCTCTCCCTATTGTCTTTATGTAATTTAATTTCCCTGGCTTTGCAGCCCTTGCAGTCAGAATCCCGGGAAGAAGGGGGCATTAGTCCTTGCAACCACTACTGGCTGAAAGTGATAATGAGCTTGTGGATAATGAGGACTGGGAGCCCAGCCCCTAGGCCCACCACCTGAGGGACAGAAACCTAAGGGCTTCCTGGGTTAATGGCCCAGAGATAGTTGCATCTCAAGCCTCCGGACACCTGCCTCCCGCACTGCCCCAGGGTCCTGAGCCGGTGGATCCTGTTGAGCAAACTAAATGTTCCGCTTATTCAAAAAACCCATTTCTTGATACTTCTGCTCGGAGCATCACAGTTCCTGTTTCCCCCATGATGCAGATGCTTCAACAAGCTAAGCCTGCGGGGGACACTGAATTAATGGCTAGTGTGGCTGCAGCTTATCCTGTCAACATTACCCAAATTCCTCCTCATCAGCAATATCCTCAGGGAGGGCAACGACTTGATCATCATTACCTTTAAGTTTTAAGGTCATTAAGGATTTGAAACGGGCTTGCAAGCAACAGGGTGTTAATTCCCCTTATACGTTGGGATTGGTGTCTGCTTTAGTGAATTCAGAGCGACTCATTCCATGGGACTGGGGGGGGGGGGGTCCTAGGTCGCACTGTTCTAAGTGCTTCTGAATTTTTGCAGTTTAGAACTTGGTGGGATGAAGAAGCACAGATACAGGCCTGGCGTGATGCCACCGCCAATGCTCCTGTGCCTATTACCGGAGAACAACTTACCAGACTGGACAATGGTTTGGCATACAGGTTCAGCTTCAGCATGATGATCAAGCCGCGATACAAGTTAGATTTTGCTGCCTTGGTGCCTGGGAGAAAATAGCTCCCCCAGGACAGGCTACACCCTCTTTTGTTCAAGTTAAACAGAGTCCTAAGGAGCCATGTAGATTTCATCCTGGGACTAAAGGATGTTATCAGCGGGCTTACCTGATCTCTTATAGCTGCTGGCTTTTGATAATGCTAATAAGGAATGCCAGCAAACTTTATGACCTGTGAAGGCTCAAGGAGGTGATTTAACAGATTATTTAAAGGTGTGTCAAGATATTGGCCCAGAGACCTATAAAATGGGGCTACTGACAGGGGCTATTCAAGGCACTGGACCTTGCAAACAGTCCAAGTGTCTTTGCTGTGGCAGATGGGGCATTATAAAAAGGATTGTCCACAGCTGAGTTCTAGAGATCTAACAATTGCTGTGATACCCCTTGGCCACCAGAAGGAAATACTAAACCTCTTGGCTTATGTGCCGCATTCAATAAAGGCTGTCACTTTGCAAATCAATGTGGATCTAAATTCCATAAGAAAGGAGCTCCCCTGACATCTCCTTGGGGAAAAGGGATAATCTGACCCCCCCCCCCACACACAAAGCCCTAATGTAAACAATATGGGGAAACAGATTCTACATTGTTATCCTCTGAGCAAAGAGACTCTTCATGCAAATCTGTCCATGACACCCCCTCCAGGACACAGGACAGTGCTCTGCATTAGATATCCCAGCCCCAGATTCCCTGGTCCTGGAATCTGCCATGGGAATTTATAAGGTTAAAACTGGGATTTATGGCCCTCTTCCTTTAGGGTCCCTTGGCCTTCTTACTGGACCAAGTGTCTTATATCCAAGGGAGTTCATGTCCACTTAGGAATTATAGATGTTGATTTTAAGGATGAAATTTTAGGAATGGTTAGTACTTCTGTTCCTTACTGTGTCATGGCAGGAGATCCCATTGCTCAACTAATTACATTGCTTTAAATTCCATGACGATAGAACGGCAGGGAGGGTTTGGACCTACTGGCAAACCCGTATCTTGGCAAATGTTTCTAAAGGACGGAAGGCCTGAGATGACCTTACAGATTAACGGAAAATTGTTTACTGGCCTGGTAGACTCAGGAGCTGACGTCACCATCATTGCTTCTAAGTTTTGGCCCAAGAATTGGCCACTTTGTCCTGTATCCACAGTATATACAGGTGTAGGAAAAGCTACTGATACCCCACAGAATGTTGAAATTTTTCTATGTAAAAGGACTGAAGGCCAGGCTGCTACTGTCCAGCCTTATGTTACTGATAGAGCTACTAATCTGTGGGGAAGAGACCTATGAAGTCAATGGGGAGCATATATTAATATTCCTTATGTTTCCCCTGCTACAACCAATATGATGTCCAAAATGAACTATCATCCAGTAAAAGGGCTTGGACAACAAGAAAATGGGCATATGAAGCCAAACACTGCTGAAATGCAGCCTCCTTATATGGAACTGGGATATCCTGTACAGAATTCAAATTTAGTGTAAGGGCCACTGTTCCTGAACAACGTTATGCCTTACCATCAAAATGGTTAACGACTGCCCTGGTGTGGGTGGAACAGTGGCCCCTTCCAAAAAAGAAATTAGAGGCTTTAGAGCAATTAGTGCAAGAACAATTGGATGCCGGTCATATAGAAATGTCCACCAGTCCATGGAATTCTCGGGAGCTTGTGATAAAAAAAAGATCTGGGAAATGGAGAATGTTAACGGACTTAAGGAAGGTAAACAAGGTTATATAACCTATGGGACCTTTGCAACCTGAGCTCCCATCCGCTACTATGATTCCTCAGAACTTGTCATTAATTATAGTAGATTTGAAAGATTGTTTTTTCACAATTCTACTACAGCCAGATGATAGAGAAAAATTTGCTTTTTCTGTACCTTCATACAGTCATATGGTTCCTGTGCAACGCTATCAATGGAAAGTGCTTCCGCAAGGTATGCTTAATAGCCGTTCTATGTGTCAGCATTTTGCTAATCCGCAGCTTTCACAATCAGGCATTCAGTTTCCACAGGTGTTGATTATCCATTACATGGATGATATTCTTTTTGCAGCAGAAATGCCTACACAGGTAGAAGATCTTTATCAAGCTGCTAGATTATTGTTACCGAAATACGGCCTAATAATAGCAGAGGATAAGGTGCAACCCCAAGATCCCTTCCTTTATCTTGGTGCAAAAATTCACAAAGCAACCATCTTTCCCCCAAAAGTATAAAGATGCCAAGATAATTTAAAAACTTTAAATGATTTCCAGAAGTTACTTGAAGATATAAATTGGTTGCGACCTGCTTTGGGAATCCCAACTTCTAGCTTATCTCATCTTTTCGGAACATTAGCCCGTGATCCCAACCTTAACAGCTATAGAGTCCTCACAAAAGAGGCAGCGGCTGACCTACAATGGATTAAAAATCATATTGAGAATTGTCAGCTCACTTGTATTCGACTTAATGTTCCTCTTCAATTATTGATTTTTCCTACTCCACATTCTCCACTGCGGTCTTACGGCAGGATGGGGGAATCACTGAATGGCTGTTTTTACCAAAAAAGGACACTAAACTTCTTACCATATATCTGAATAAAATTAGGAATATAATTTGGAGAGGCCAATCCCAACTACGTGTGCTTAATGGTGGTGATCCCTCCTCTATAATTATTCCTTTATCATATCAACAAATTGATATGGCTTACCAAACTAATATACAAACACAAATAGCCTTGTCCGATTACGTAGGGAAATTAGACAATCACTATCCAAGGGACCAAATTTTGTCATTTCTCAAGGCTACATCATAGATTTGTCCAGAGAATTCGAGACCAGCCTTTAGCAAATGCTGACACATATTTTACAGATGGAAATGGTCATGGTAGAGCTTCTATACACGGTCCTATCTCTAAGGCCTGGCAGACACCCTATACATCTACCCAAAAGGCTGAATTAGCAGCCGTTATAGAATTGTTGCATCTTGTACCTGCCTCCCTCAATGTTGTGACAGATTCACAATATGTGTGGCCCACAGTCCGAAATATTGAAACCGCACATATTGTTCCATGAAATGAATTACATCATCTGTTTTTGCATTTATAAGAATTAATATGGCAAAAGCAACACCTTTATATATAATTCATATTCACAGTCATTCTAACGTTCCTGGCCCGTTAGCCTCAGGAAATTCCATTGCTGATGACTTATTACAAGGCTCCTTACGATGACACAACAGGAGCATATGCTTCACCATAGTAATGCCCGAGGACTTGCCCATAGACACGCTATAACACATGCTCAGTCAAAAGATATTGTTAGTGCCCATCTTTCTTGCGAGCTCCTCACTGTGGCTCCATACACCTCTGGAGTGAATCCTCGTGGACTACAGGCAAGTGAACGTTGGCCATCTGATGTTACCCATATCGCAGCTTTTGGTAAACTCCCTTATGTGCGTGTTACTGTGGATACCTTCTCCAGATAGATCTGGGCCACGGAATGTACCAGAGAAAAGGCTATGCACATTATTGCTCATTTTCTTGAAACCTTTGCAATTCTAGGTATCCCACAATGCATTAAAACTGATAATGGCCCTGCATATGTATCTCATAAGGTAGTCTGCTTCTTTGCAGCCCAACAAATTACTCCTCTTACTGGCATTCCCTATAACCCTCAAGGTCAAGGGATCATAGAATGCACTCATCAGGTACTTAAAATTATGTTAATTAAACCAAAAGGGGTAAAAGAAGAAGGACTTAGACCTACACCATGGGACCAATTACACTGTGCCTTATATACTTTAAACTTCTTGGACACACAAGGACCCCATACATGTCCTGCTGCTGAGGTACACTGGCACAGGCAAAAAGCCACCCCTGTTTATCAGCTGGTATGTTGGAAAGATGAGAAGGGACACTGGGAAAAGGGAGAGGTTGTTGTGTGGGGCAAATGGTAGGCTTATGTCTCTATGGATCAAGGCTACCAGTGGTTACCCAGTCACGACTTGATATCCAGGCATGAGCCATCCAAGTGACATCAATTCAACATGACTCCACTAGTCAAAGAGTTTCGCAGAATGTCCATCCAGAAACTGATAATTGTGCCCAATGCACCACACCCTCTTCCGAGGTACATGAGGTCGCTCAACCTCCCACTTGGGGATAAGTTAAGAGGTTGACACATGATGTTGAAAAAATATTGATGCAGACTTGCAGCCCACAAACTCCTGCTCACCTCTTCCCTGCGATGGTCACGGTTATACTACTACAGTAAGCACTGGTAACTACACTTCCTGGACTTATATCCCTCATCTACCTCTCAGTCAGGATATGACTCAATTGGTATGACTCCCCCATGCTGGTATATACAAATGACACTGAATGGACACCTGGGGCATTTGACAACAGAAGACCACATAGGCCAAATGAAGAAGGTACTGTTATGGATGATTATACTATAGGGATTGAAGGTCCTCCTATGTTTTCATTATGGGAAACACTGCGTCAAAAGTAAGCTTCCAGCATGGCTATCTATTATTAAAAATGGGACCCAACACAAACATGTGTTCATACTATCCGCCCATTCTCTGATTGGCTCCAATCTTACAATTAATGACACTCCTCCAATGCTTCCGTCTTGTGCTACTTGTACATTGTCAGAATGGGACAGATGGGTGACTTAGGAGGCATTTAGAGGGGAGATAGGGTGAGTTCTTTTAAATACTTCCTATGGAAGCATCATTGATTGGAGCCCTATGGTCTCAGCTTGCATTAAAAATTCATTACAAAATCTACAATGGGGTGTTCATAATCATACTATCCTCAACACTGGTAATGGCTCAATTGTTTGGCACAGTGGGGGATTTTCTGCGTCCAGTCCTCATTTACAACCAGGACCCTTACAAAAGCATCTATGGAAATTAACTGCTGACCCCCACCCTTTCCATACCTGCAAGGGCACATAGTATAAAAACAGCTCCAGCAACATTTCTACTTTATCTTTCACGATCAATAGTACCTAGTACATACGGGCTTGTGTCCGTTTGCCATGCATACTATTAAAAGGACAGAGAGTTTGGAATAATTCTGAGGCCCTTATAATCTGTGTTAACTGCTCATTATACATATAAATGTTGTCTTAACAATTCTATACTCTATACTCTGTCACCGGAAAGCTTATATTTACTTAGAGCACGTCCTGGCCTGTGGGTGCCGCTTTGCGTGTCTCGACCACTGCAACATTGTTCAGAAATGTATCTGATGGACCACGCTCTATGGCGAGCTCTTCATGGATCCGAACAGTTTGCTGGAATGCTTGTTGCAGCTCTCATAGGCATTATTGCTGTGTTGCAGCCGCAGCTACTGCGGCTGTCTTGTTGCCCCAATCTGTGCAGACACTACAATTTGTGCAACAATGGCATGAGAAATACTCCAATTTTGGAAGACACAGCGGGATATTGACAGTCGACTGTCCAGTGAGATTGCAGGCCTACAACAGACTGTGTGATGCTGCTGGGAGATCAATTACTGAGCTACAAAGACAAATATCATTAAAATGTGATTGGAACACTACATCAATATGTGTAACCCCATTATCGTTTAGTAACACTAAATTTCCTTGGAATGATGTTAGAGACACTTGCTCTGACAATCTAATGTGTCTATGGACATTCAACATCTGCAAGCAGAGATCTATGAGACTTTCAAAACCAATCTGGGCATGTTATCCAGATCTAAGATCTTAGAAAGTATATCAGAGGGATGAGGAAAATTAAACCCGATAGAGCATGTTAAGATATTTAGCTTCTCTACTGCTATTCTGTTTGCCTTAACATGCAATGTATTTATCTTTGCATGTACAGTCTGTGCCAGAGATAACGAGCCTGTCAACGTACCGACCGACAGTTCAGGTTATGCAATGTCCTCCTACAGTCCATCGTATACAGACAGAAAGGGGGAGATGCTGGAGAACAACCAGCCAGAGGCACCATAAGAACGTCCTGAAGGAAAGGGACAAAGCAGCAAGAAACTGAAAGAAGTTTCATTCCCAGGACAGAAAGCCACTGGGAGTGCTGGTTCTCTCCAGAAGGACATCATCCGGGAGCCACCTTGGGGATAAGAATGTTCCTTCTGGTTCCTTCATGACCCAGTATGGAAAACACTGCAGGTACATGACCTGTCAAGAGGCCAAATACTGTGTTGTATGTACTTGCTGTTGTCAACAATTTGCAAAAATCAAAGAGGCTTGAGCCAGGGGACCGAGGTTTTGGCTCCTGGAGAGTCTTAGCCCCTGCTTTGCAATCCTCTCATCACCACACCTCTAGGACCTGTCTCTCTACATATTCCACACTCTCATTTTCTTTGTGTTTATTTATTACCAATATAGGTGTGTGACATTTCGTGTCTTCCTTTCCAAAGGGTTCTCTAATATTTCTAATTCTCTTTTTTTCTTATTATTTGCGTGTAGCTTACACACACTGTTCCATTCCTTTCAGATTTACAACATAGTGACTCGTCATATAATCCAATAATTGCACTCTTGGGTGTTCACCCCCCAAAAGTGAAAACACCAATTCTTTTATTTTTAAGGTTTATTTATTTTTTTGAGAGACAGAGAGAGAGTACACAAGCAGGGGAGGGGCAAAGAGAGAGGGAAAGGGAGGGAGAGAGAGAGAATCCCTAGCAGATTCAGTGCTGTCGGCCCAGAGACTGATGCAGGGTCCACACACAAACTGCGAGTATGCATGTCCACACTATGGAGCATTGTATAGACATTGAGTTGCTATTTCCACATCAGAAATGATTTTTGTTTCACTGAGTTTTGAAACGTTTAGAAATAGAAGTCCCAGGAAGTGTTTCTACTTTTCGGTTTTCCCTGTATCACCATCACGGGACTGGAGGACAAGGTGCACAGGGACACAGACACCTCAGCAATGGCACGGGCTCCTGAGCTCTCCTCTCCTGCAATCCTGCCTCACCCCTGAGCCTGACCCCTGTGGAGTCCAGGGATGCTCAGAAACTTTTTCCTCTCACCACTGATGCCCAGGCTTCTGCTCAGACATATCTACCTGACTTACAGTCCAGACCCCACTCAGGCTTCTCAGTGAGAATCCACCCGAGAGCAGAGCAGTGGGGGATGTCCCCTTACCTTCCACCCCACGGGCGCCACAAGACTAAGGAGAGAAGACCCAGCTGCCTTTCTCCTCCTCAGCCAGGCCCTCCTTAATGTCTCCTTCAGGTCCAGCACCTGGACAGGGGCCCAGACACCAGGGGGCGCCCTCATCCCAGATGATGTTCAGTGAGTTAGGTTGTTTCAAAAGCCACAGGGATACAACCTGTGTCCCTCCCAATCCCCCCACCCCCCAGACAAATGGGTAAGAAAGATGTGTGGTATATACACACACACTAGAATATTATGCAGCCACAAAAAGGATGAGATCTTGCCACTTGTGACAACATGGATGGACAAACAGGGCAGTGTGTCCGCTAAGTGAACGAAATCAGACTGACAAAGACAAGTACCACGTGATCTCACTCATATATGGAACTTACAAAACAAAGCAAATGAATAAACAGACAAGCAAACAGCAGAATCAGACCTATAAATACAGAGAACTCACTGATGACTGCCAGAGGGAAGGAGGTTGGGAGGGTGGGCACAGTGGGTGAGGGGAGTGGGAGACACAGGCTCCAGGTATGGAAGGAACAGGTCTTAGGAATAAAAGGCACAGCACAGGGAATATCATCAGTGATACTGTAACATCACTTTCTGGTGACAGATGGCACGTTTATTCATTCTTGACAGAAAGAGAGACAGAGTGCAAGCAGGGGTAGGGCAGAGAGACAGGGAAACACAGAATCTTAAGCAGGCTCCAGACTCCGAGCTGTTAGCACAGAGCCCCACACGAGGCTTGAACTCACGGACCATGAGATCTTGACCTGAGCCGAAGCCAGATGCTTAACCAACTGAGCCACCCAGGTGCCCCAAATCAAATGATTTTGATAATTCAATTCCACTCTAATCAATGCTGGAACACCTACATTACTTAGTGAAACAACACACAACACGTTACTTAAAAACAATCATGCATTAATACAAGATCCGTTCCATGTGCAGATGGGCCTATGGATTTAATGTAACAGAAAGACACAGTCAATGATACTGTTTCAGGTTCCAGTTTGCAAAGACCTCAGAGAAAGTACACATTGTGTAGTTTTAATATAGTATCAAACATGAATTCCCATAATTATCTGAAAAGGTTATGACACATACTATTCTCCTATATTTGGTCAAGGACATAAATTTTTTCATATACTTCGAACAAAACAACACAAGAGATGCAGAAGCAAATCTGAACATCCAGTGGTCTTCTAACGAGACAGAAGAAAGAGACTTGCAATGAAAGAAAACCACCCTTCTCACTGCCCCTTTTATTTGGAACATTGTCACTTTCCATACAAACAATATTTCTGTTTTCATATGATTGTAAATGAATTAATAAATACTTGAACCGGTTTTATTCCTACTATGGTAAATATGGATCGATAGAATCCACAGACACACAATTATCCCTGGGACCCTCACTAATTTCTAAGACTGTAGAGATGTCCTGAGAACAAAATGCTGGAGAATCAGTGACTCACGCAGCTCCTGGTCCACGGCTCAGGGACACAGCGGGACAAAGAGCGTTCTGTGCAGTAGGTGAGGCGTCCAGGCCAAGTCCCAGGTCCCCAGGCCCGCCTCTCAGGGACTCTGGCCCCAGGGCGGCGTCGGGGGCGGGGAAGCCCAGTGTTGGGGAGTCCCCATCTGCCCTGGTTTCACTTCTCCCTGTCACAACCTGTGTCAGGTCCTTCTGCCTGGATACTGATGACGCGGCCTCGGTTCACACTATTAGTGTCTGGTTTCCGAAGAAGCCAATCAGCGGCACCGCGGTTCCGGGGTATCAAGTATCAGCACCCGCTTCCTGAGGCTGACATTTCTCCCCAGACCCCGAGGATGCGGGTCGTGATGCCTCCAACTCTGCTCCTGCTGCTGTTGGGGGCCCTGGCCGTGACCCAGACCTGGGCGGGTGAGGGCGGGGTCGGGAAGAAAGGGACTCTGGGGGGCAGGAGCGAAGAAACCGCCCGGCGGGGAAGCGGAACCCCCGGGGAAGGCGACTGTCCACCGCCCGGACCCAGACCTCCACCCGGACCTCCCCTCCCCCGTCCCTCCCGGACTCCGTCCTGCTCTCCCCTACTCTGGTCCTCCTCCCCCTGCCCTCCCGGCCGACTCCCCCCTGGGACCCGGTCCCCTCGCGGGGAGGAGGGTCGGGCGGGGTCTCAGCCCCTCCGCGCCCGCAGGCTCCCACTCCCTGAGGTATTTCTACACCGCGGTGTCCCGGCCCGGTCGCGGGGAGCCCCGCTTCATCTCCGTGGGCTACGTGGACGACACGCAGTTCGTGCGGTTCGACAGCGACGCCCCGAATCCGAGGATGGAGCCGCGGGCCCCGTGGGTGGAGCTGGAGGGGCCGGAGTATTGGGACCAGGAGACGCGGAACGAGAAGAACAACGCACGGAATTCCCGAGTGAACCTGAACACGATGCTCCGCTACTACAACCAGAGCGAGTCCGGTGAGAGACACGGGCCGGGTCCAGGTCACGATCCCCATCCCCAAGGACGGGCCGTGGTCGCCCGTCCCAAGACCCCTGGAAGAGCCCGAGGGAGCTTTTAGGCGGGTTTACTTTCGGTTTCATCTTAATCACTGCTGCTCTGGGGGCGGGGCGGGGACAGGGTCGCACAACATCCAGTGGACATATGGCTGTGACTTGGGGCCTGACGGACTCCTCCTCCGCGGGTACACTCAGTGGGCCTACAATGGCGTGGATTACATCGCCCTGAACGAGGACCTGCGCTCCTGGACCGCGGCGGACACCGCGGCGCACATCACCCGCCGCAAGTGGGAGGTGGCCGGTGCAGCGAAGGACTGGAAGAACTACCTGGAGGGCACGTGCGTGGAGTGGCTCCTCAAGTACCTGGAAAACGGGAAGGAGACGCTGCTGCGCGCAGGTACTGGGACCGCGGAGCCTCCTTGATCTCCCCTCCAATGGGGCTGGTTGCCCACGAGGAAGGGAAAATGGACTCAGTGTCACGATAGCGCCCCTCCCACGGGTGGGAAGAGGGAGATCCGCCTCGGAGTTCATATGCCTACTAGAGACTGACTCACCTTGAGGGTGCTTTTCTCTAAAAGAGAGACAGGAATCCAGTCTCTCCCTGGGATGCCTGTTGAGATCATCCCAGAAATAACCCATCAGCAGTTCCCTCTGACCCTGGCAGCCACCTTGTGAACCCTGACCTACCCTCTCAAGGCCTTGTTCTCCCTGAAAACATGTTTGGAGATCTGAGTCCGGGTATTCTGAGTCATTCACCCTCCACCACACTCAGGACCACAGTGTGTTCCCCCTTAGACCAGCAGCTTCCTACCTGGGCTTCTCTCCCTGATTCCAGAACTTAACAAGGATCAGGAGATCCCAAAGGCTAGACTGCTGTCTGGGTTTTGTGCTTCTTCCATCCAGACCAGTTGTCCCATCCACCTCAGGATGGTCACGTGGATGCAGTTTCAGTGACCCATAAAGTTAAACCACAGTGTGGATTCTCTGTTTCTTCTTCCTCAGAATCTCCCAACACACGCGTGACCCGCCACCCCATCTCTGACCATGAGGTGACCTTGAGGTGCTGGGCCCTGGGCTTCTACCCTGCGGAGATCACCCTGACCTGGCAGCGTGATGGGCAGGACCACACCCAGGACGCAGAGCTTGTGGAGACGAGACCTGCGGGAGATGGGACCTTCCAGAAGTGGGCGGCTGTGGTGGTGCCTTCTGGAGAGGAGCAGAGATACACGTGCCATGTGCAGCACGAGGGGCTGCCCCAGCCCATCACCCTGAGATGGGGTAAGGAGGGTTTGGGGTAGAGCCCCGTGTCAGGGAACGCAGGGCCCTTCTGGAGAATTTCACAGAGTCATGACTGAAGCTGGATGTCTCTGCCCCTCACCTTCCTTCACTTTCCAGAGCCATCCTCTCAGCCCTCCATCCCCATCCTGGGCATCATTGCTGGTGTGGCTATCCTTGTGGTCATTGTGGTGGTTGGAGCTGTGATCTGGAGGAAGAAGTGCTCAGTAGGAACAGAGTGGGGGGATGTGAGTTCTCTTGTCCCGCTGGGGGTTTCCTAGGTAGCACATTGTCCTGCCTGGTTCCTGGGAAGTTCCATCCACACACATGGACCTGCCCACTCTGGAGCCGCTACTAACATTCACTCTGTAGCAGAGAACTTGGAACATGAAGGACAGATTTTCACTTGGTGATTCTGGTGATGGGGACCTGATTCCCAGCAGTGACAGGACAGAGGAAGGTCCCTGCTGAGGCCAGACCTCCAGCAAGTGAAGTGGTCCTGTGATCCCACACCTCTTTCTTCATGTGTCCCAATTCTGTCCTATGTGTTCAATCAGAACTCTGGAAACTTCATTGTGGACCAGGACTAGCAGGTTGCTCTAGGATCCCATGGCCCACCTGTCCCAGGTCTCTAACATGCTATTTTCTTCCACAGGAGGAAAAGGACCAACCTACTTTCATGCTGCACATAAGTATGGAGGAGGTGATCCCTGAAACCTGGAATAGTGTAGACAGGACCCCATGGGGAGCTCACCCCCGCCCCCCTGCCCATAGCTGCTCCTTTAGTCTCAGCTCTTGTGGCTCTAAACTCATCTTGTTTGTTCTGCCCCAGGCGATGACAACACTCAGGGCTCTGATTCATCTCTAATGGCTCCTAAATGTAAGACTATGCAGGGTGAAGTGGGGAGGAGTGGTGGCACTAGGGTCACTTCGAGCATGAGGGGGGGTGTTGAGTGTGTGGCACTTATGTGACTGACCTAAATGTGTTCATGATGATTTTTTTTCACAGTGTGAGACCCGCTGCCTGTGGGGCACTGAGCGATGCAGGATCTGTTCACACCCCCACTTAGTGACGTCGATATCCCCTGACTTCCTGCAGATGGTGTCAGAATGTGTCTGTATTCCTATTAGCATATCGTGAGGACTCAGGAGACTGGCCCCCATGCCCACCATGATCCCTCCCATACTGATTCGTGTTCCATCTCCATTCCTGTCTTTCCTTCATGTTGGGCTGAGTACTGACGCCTTACTTCCCTACTGAAAATGAGAATCCTGATAGGAATTTGTGTTTTGTAATTCTGGGTATGTGGGCATGATGAGGTAATAAAAGAGAGGATTTGTATGGTTGGAAGAGAAAATAAATGAAAGCCCTGAGAACCTTCCAGAACCCGCTGTTCCTGTACTGTGTCTGTTGTAGGTGGGGACAGGAGAGGGCTGGAGGAGCCGAGCGTGGACGGGGCCTGGGTCCAGTCGGTGCTCAGTGCATAATTAGTGTGACGTGCTCCCTGCTCAGCTGGGTCATGTCTCTGCTCCTTGTCCTCGTCCCTTCTGTGGAACCTTGTCTCACCAGGACCTGAGATCATAGGGGCTTGGATGTCACCTGTCACCAGGAGCTTGTGTAGCAAGAGCTTCCTGTGTCTGGGTCAGCCTAGGCTCCCTCCTGGGTCGTGACCTCAGCCCCCTCTTTTGGGTGGTTTCTGTGGAGCATCAGACCTGTTCTGCTCTTGTGTCCGAGTTCCTGTCTCATTCTCCCCGGATGACCCCGGTGGCTGTAGCACCAAGAGTTCTTTGGACTGTCGTTCCCACGGGCCTAGGTGGGCCCTGCACACAGGAGTCTCTGGGGTTTGGAGAGATGGATTTTCAGATTCATCCATCTCCTCCCTGTAGAGTTGTGTTCTGGATTATTCTTTACATCCTGAGGTAGACAGAGAGGAATCTGAGAGTTTCTTATCCTTTTTCAACTTCCGTTAGTTTCTACCTTCCTTGCCTTTCTGCCCTCTCTTCCTGCCCTTAGTTCCAGTGATGCTGGTGCTGGTTCACATCCAAGTTCATGGATGTATAAAGCAGGGTCTAATGTAGATTTCTATTTGGTTGGAGAAAGGACCCCATAAACCTATGTACAGTGATTCTGAAGATAGGACTGTAACTGTGTGGGAGGGGGGAGCTGAGCAGAGAGAGGGAGGGGCAGCCCTGGGGGAAAGTAGAGACGACACTGATGGTGAGGTGGGAGCACTTTGTGCAGGAGCTGCCACGAACTGGCTGTGCCTGAGGCTCATCCAGAAGACAGAGGTCCTCTCTGCTGACCACTCTTTCCACTGATAATGTCGTGTGCCACGTGCAGGACCCGCTGTTTTTTCATCTAGGACACCTCAGTTAGTAAGAAGAGGCAAACGTGCTGGTCTTGTGGAGAATATGTCCTAGGGGTGAGTGACAGACTCCACTTGACCCTGGAACAAAGTGGGGACTGAGGGCAATGACCCCTTTGAGGAGTCAGAAATCCAAATGTAACTTTTGACTCCCCTGAAACTTAAATATTACCACTAATAACATAGTGTTGATAAGAAGCCTTACTGAAAACAGGAACAGTCATTTAACACATGGTTTGTATGTTACATGGATATGTAACATGTATTCTTATAATAAATTAAGCTGGAGAAAATAGTAAGAAACCATAAGAGAAACTGCATTGACAGCACTTATTGTAAAAAAGTCCACAGATCGGTGGATGTGCCCAGTTCAAACCAGTGTAATTCAGAGTCAAGTGTATATTGTATAAATGTGGTAAATAAGGAAAGTGTTTACATTGGAAATTGGTTGGGGCACCTGGGTGGCTCAGTCTGTTAAGCCTCTGACTTCAGATCAGGTCATGATCTCATGGTTCATGGGTTCGAGCCCCACATGGGGCTTTGTGCTGACAGCTCAGAGCCTGGAGCCTATTTCAGATTCTGTGCCTCCCTCTCTCTCTGCCCCTCCCCCACTTGTGCTCTGTCTCCCTTGTCTCAAATATAAATAAACATTAAAAAAATAAAAAATACAAAAATAAATTGGAATTTGGTAGGTGCTTTGAAGAAGGTGATCCAGAGAGTTACTTGTGCGGGGACAGGGAAGGTGGCTACTTTTCTATGGTTGTAAGTGTGAGCCTCACTGGGAAGGTGATCTCTGAGAGATGTGCAGGACACAAGGAATTGTTGAAGAGCATGTCTCAGGGAGTTCTTTCCAGGCAGGGGAAACTCCAGGCACACACACTAAGGCAGGAGCATGTCCTTGTTCAAGGAAGGGTGAGAGGCCACTGTGGCTGGAGCAGAGAGCATGTAAATGCGGTCAGATATCTAGGCCTTAGGATTAGAAGGCTTTTGGGTTTTCTCTGAGTGACATGTGGAGTCATCGGATGGTTTAGATAAGATGGTCCACGTAGTACTACTTGTCTTAGCAGCATCTGTTGCTGCTGTGCAGAATCGAGAGGTGAAGGGCAGGAGACCAGTAGGGAAAGTGTAGGAAGCCAGTGCAGTTTCCAGGAGGGGAGAATGTTGGATTTATTTAGGGGTTTGAGGAGAGAAAATAACAGGAAGTGACTGTACTCTTGGTGTGTGTGTGTGTGTGTGTGTGTGTGTGTGTGTGTGTGTGTGTTCTGGATACATTTAAAGATGAACTTTGCAGCATGTCCTAATGTATTACTTCTGGGTTGTGAGAAGGAGGAATCAAGGACAGCATCCAATACTTCAGACTGCAAGAAGAAAGGAGCAGTGTCTTCCAATCAAACAGGGAAGATTTTGGAAGTAGGACATTAGGGGAAGTTGCATCACAAGCACCCAATATAGGAATGTCGAATCTGAGATTATGAGAAATGCAAGCGAAGTTCCAGCTGGATATAGAGTGCAGGGTGGGAGAAATATCTAGGTTGGAGAAATAGATGTGGAGGTGACACCATATAAATGATGTTTAGAGCCTTCAGTATAGATGAGGTCACCAAGGGATGATGGCCATAGAAGAGAGAGGATCAGGACCAAACCCTGGAGTCGTCAGCATGAAGCAAGCTGATCAGAGCACACCCAGAGCACACTGCACAGTTATGGTTCTGCACCTAGAAGGCACACACTCTGGGGAGACCCAGCTTTCAGTGTGCACAGAAATTTCCTGGATTTACGAAGAGCTAGACAATCTGGAGTAGAGTGTGAGATTCTGGGTTTATAACAAGGTTGGTGCTCCTTCTGGTCTTCAGATCACACACTGAGCAGCAAGCACATAATGAAGGATTCCCACGTGGCTGTGCCTCAGCCTCTCCTGTGGGGCTTATTAAGTAGTGATTCCTGGGTCCACGCCCAACACTCTAACAGGGTATGTGGAGAGAGGCCTGAGTGTTTTGTAATGAACCCATGAGCAATCCTGGGGTTCCACCAGATAGAGTTGCAGTGAAGTCACTGATGAGAGCCCTCATTGTGGGAAGGGGTCTTACATCCACATTGAAATGTTGTTGTTTTTTCTAGGAAGAAAAATGCAAGACCTGCTGGGAGATACATATTTTCTCTCCCAGGGGACAGAGCCAGGTGGCAGATTGAGGAAGTGGTTATCAGCTCAACATAAAATCTCTGAGATAACAAGAGTGTAGATCTTAAATGTTTGTACCACACAAAAGGAAATGGTAACTATGTGACAAGTTGCAGTCTAGGGTAATGCTCTGGTTGTAAGCATTTTGCAGCATAGAAATGTATCAAATCAAGAGACTGTAGCCTTAAACTGACACAATGGTGTTTGTCAGTTATATCTCAGTAAAGGTGGAAAAAACCGTCTGAAAATCATGCTCTCTGAAGCTATTCCCCACATTGACTTCTGACTCTTTGGGATACATATGTACAGTTACAGAGACTTGGATGAGAGAGAATGTGGGGCCTTGCTCTATTTCAAGGAATGTCACAAACCAGGCTTGAGTCTACACAGATGGGAACAGAATCCACAATGGACCCAAGGGGGAGGCTTACGTGTAACCAGGGCCCTGCTCCTGGGTATAGATGTCACCGTCACAACACAGTCCCCTGACATAGCACACTGGATCCGGAGGCTAGGACTGCTGTTGCTGCTGCCCCTTGCAACTAACTGCATGACACCACTGTCACTCAAACACCTGTGCCAAATGCCATGTAGTGCGGTCCCAGCCTATCTGTCCCATGTCCTGAGAGAGAGTCTGGCAGGTGGTCACGTGACTGTGAAGTTTCATGCCACGTCCAATGCAAGGCTGTTTGGCAAAGTGGGTTCTCCTCTCCATGGTCTCTGCCCTCCGTCAAGATTTTTAAATGTGGAAATCTTTTAAATACTTTTTTTTAACGTTTATTTATTTTTGAGACAGAGAGAGACAGAGCATGAATGGAGGAGCGTCAGAGAGAGAGGGAGACACAGAATCTGAAACAGGCTCCAGGCTCTGAGCTGTCAGTACAGAGCCTGACGCGGGGCTCGAACTCACGGACCCTGAGATCATGACCTGAGCTGAAGTCGGACGCCTAACCGACTGAGCCACCCAGGCACCCCTAAACGTGGAAATCTTTTATGTGGGAAGAGGGTACTAGTTCTGGGCATGGAAACTGGGCATGAAAAAGAATGACAAATTACAACATTTGGAGCAGTGATTTGAGACTACAACTTGATATGATACATTGTAGGCACTCAGGTCAGATTGGAGGAAGGAGTGACTAAATACAGCGTCTTTCAACTTTTCCCCTTGATAGTTGTTATGGGATCCAGCTTTTCTCTACTCCAGTTGTCCTCACAAGTAAGTGGAGTAGCACTGTCGGGTGATGAAGTGATTGTTCAAAATGTCTTCTCCAGCCTTTGTCTCCTCCTAGGATTAAGTTACCCAGATCTGTAACACTTCAGATGATCCTTATACATACACTGACACTTCATATTTCTTTGTACATGCCCGTATTTCTGAGCAGAGTATCCAAAATTTACCAGGTTTTATGTGACTCTCACAAAAGTCTGCAAAATCATTCCAGGTTAGACATTGTGCTCCTCCACGTCTGGTCCATGAACAGCTAGTAATCAAACTGTTTTTAGCAGATCCAATGACGATATACAGGCTTATTTTTGTCTTGATTGCCAGTCTGAGACAAGATAAGGTCTCACTTTCATTTCTGTCTCTATCTGTTTGTGGGCTGATGCACATTCACAGACCAGCGCTGGCTCACAGAAGACACAGATCACCATTGGTTTAGGTAGACTTGTATTCTACCACCTTGTGTGGTGCTGGATAAATCGCAGAAATGAAAAAATTGTGAATGGGGATCCTCTTCCAATAACACAGTAGACTAAGTTTTAAAGCTGACTCTTCCTATAAAAACAGCTAACAATGATTACATATGTGTGTGTGTGTTATTATGTATACATATGTATATATTTTATATATATTTGGGTGATGTGTATATATATCACCCAAAAAAAAAAATCAAGAGAATAATAATCATTTAGGCCAAAATATAATAATGGGCTGATGGTTGCTCTGATACTTAAGGTGTATTTCAAATCTAGAAAATCTTAGCTTGCCTTCTCAGGCTCATGAACTTAATAGACAGGAAATAATGCCCAGAGCTTATTCTATTCCATGAGAAACATCCCTCCCTGAAAATATGGGAACCTAAGACTCATAGATTCATATCTTCAGAAAAGGGTGACACAAATCACATCGACTCTAAGATATTATTCTAAGGAGGTTTGCTTGGAGCTAGCACAAAGTGAGCAAACAGCTACTTCAAAGAATTTCCAATCACAGACTAACGCTTCTGTGATTTGTAGTCCAAATTTGCGTTTATTTGGGGCCAAAATACCTTCTAGTCATTAGTTTAGTTTATTATTGTTCTGGATTGATATTGACTCAAATTTATAAGAAAGAAACAGATTTCTCTAGACAAATCTACATTTAACCTGTGTGTCAAAAAATTTACACAAAGAATTGCCCAAAGAAAAAGAGAAACTCGTAGCATGAAATGTAAAGTACAAATGGGAATAGACTGTGATTGAGTAACTTTAGAGAGAATAGGTAGTAAAAAGAAGGTCATAAAATTTCAATATTGCATTCATAGGACATAAAATATAACATGACCAGCATATGCTATAAATATATAAGTTAGAATAAATATTATGTATATGACATAAAGGAAAATTGCTAGTAAAGAGAGACAGCAACATTTTATAGTGATAAAAGAGTCAAACTATCAGAAGGATGAAACAATTCTGAATATATAGTCACCTCAGCACCAAATACATGAAAACAAAACAGACAGAAGTTGAGAAACAGATAATACAACTGTAATAGTCAGAAACTGCAATATATCACTTTCCATAATGGATAGAACATCTATGCAGAGATCAATAAACATAAAGAAGACTTGAGCTGTACTATAAACCAATAGTACATTCTGACATTTATTGAACATTCCAGCCATCAACAGAATACACATTCTTTTCAAATGCACGTGGAGATTTCTTGTGGATAAATCATATATATTCCATTATATGTGTGTGTGTGTGTGTGTGTGTGTGTGTGTGTGTGCGTGTGTGTGCATGTGCGTGTGCGTGTATACCACCTCTTTTTTTATCTATTCATCAGTAGATGGACATTTGGGCTCTCTCTATCATTTAGCTATTGTTGATAATGCTGCTATAAACATTGGGTGTTTTATGTACAAATACGTATTTTGTACCCTTTGCGTAAATGCCTGGTACTGCAATTGCTGGATCATAGAATGTTTCTATTATTAGTTTTCTCAGGAATCTCCACACTATTCTCCAGAGTGGCTACACCAGTTTACATTCCCACCAACACTGCAAGAGGGTTCCCCTTTCTCCACATGCTCGCAGAAATCTGTCTTGATGACTACTGCTTTGTAATGTAGCTTGAAATCTGGAATCGTGATGCCTCCTATTTTTTTGTTTTTCAGAGTTGCTTTGGCTATTCGGCTGGGTCTTTTGTTGTTCCATACAAATTTTAGGATTATTTGTCCTAGCTCTGTGAAAAATGCTGGTGGTATTTTGATAGGGATTGCATTAAATGTATAGATTGCTTTGGATAGGATAGACATTTTAACAATGTTTGTTCTAATCCATGAGCATGGAATGCTTTTCCATTGCTTTGTGTCTTCTTCAATTTCTTTCATAAGTGTTCTATAGTTATCAGAGTCCAGAACTTTTTCCTCTTTAGTTAGGTTTATTCCTAGGTATCTTATTGTTTTTTTGTGCAACCCCAAATAGGATTGGTTCTTTGTTTCTTTTTTTTCTACCTTGTTATTCATGTTTACAAATGCAGCAGATTTCTGTACATTGACTTGACAGTCTGCTATTTTGCTGAATTCATGTGTTAGTTCTAGCAATTTTTTGGTGGAATCTTTTGAGTTTCCTACACACAGTACTATGTCTTCTGAGAAGAGTGAAAGTTTGAGTACTTCCTTGCCAATTTGGATGCCTTTTGTTTCATTTTGTTGTCTGATTGCTGAAGCTAAGACTTCCAGTGTATGCTAATTTTCTGAGGAGTCTTTTGCCCAGACTCTCCCTCCCACTGTCCTCCTGCCATCACCAAGGGAAGCGCTGTGGCATGGTGCTCAGAGCCTTGTCCAGACTTGTCCCCTGTCTTGGCGCCCCTCCTCCTCCCTCCGCTCCAGTGCAGGCACCTGCCCTTGGCCCTCCTCCACCCTGCGCCAACACCCGCAATGCCCTGTCCCCTCTCCTTCATCCCACCGTCACTCCCTTGTGGCCTCCACTCTCCCTGTGCGCAGGAATCCCAGTCTCCTTGGTCCCTCTGCACCCCTCCCCTATGGCCCCATGCCTGTTCACACCCCTTGCCCACATGCTGGGCCCTCACCAAGCTCTCCTCTCTCAGGAGCTCCTCCCTTGGGGCCCTGCCATCAGCACCCCTTCCTCCTGGCTCTTGGCCCAAGTCCCTCCTCTCCTGTCAGCCTCTGATTCAAGTTTGTTCTGAAACATTCAGTCCCCCCTTCCCAGACCCTCAACACTAGTCTCCCCTGCTGGCTACTGCCTTCCCCTCTCCCCCACCAACCAGAAAACTGCTCGAGGTCCCGCTGCCTTTATCCTTGGCCCTAACCTCATCCTTTGGTTCCATGACCTCAGTGGGCCCCACTCCTGACATCTGGTCTCCAAACTGGCTGTCCAGGCACGTGGTCAGCACAAGGCTTTCCACACAGCCAGCCTTCTCCCAGCCTGCCCATCCTGGGCTGGAAGTCTCCCCCTAACCCTCCTTGGAGATATGACTGCCCTCCTCCCAGAACCACCACCACCATGCAGGTCCTTCCTCAAGGTGTGCACCGGGATGTGTAGAATCTATTTTCTCTTCTACTGCCCCGCCTTTCTTTTCTTTTCTTTTCTTTTCTTTTCTTTTCTTTTCTTCTTTTCTTTTCTTTCCTTTTCTTTTCTTCTTTCTTTCTTTCTTTCTTTCTTTCTTTCTTTCTTTTCTTTTCTTTTTTGGAAGCATTGCTGAGGCACTTTATGACCATTTTCTTTTTTTTTTAATATGAAATTTATTGTCAAATTGGTTTCCATACAACACCCAGTGCTCATCCCAAAAGGTGCCCTCCTCAATACCCATCACCCACCCTCTCCTCCCTCCCACCCCCCATCAACCCTCAGTTTGCTCTCAGTTTTTAAGAGTCTCTTATGCTTTGGCTGTCTCCCTCTCTAACCTCTTTTTTTTATCCCCTCTCCCATGGACTTCTGTTAAGTTTCTCAGGATCCACATAAGAGTGAAAACATATGGGACCTGTCTTTCTCTGTATGACTTATTTCACTTAGCATAACACTCTCCAGTTCCATTCACGTTGCTACAAAGGGCTTATTTCATTCTTTCTCATTGCCACGTAGTATTCCATTGTGTATATAAACCACAACTTCTTTATCCATTCATCAGTTGATGGACATTTAGGCTCTTTCCATAATTTGGCTATTGTGGAGAGTGCTGCTATAAACATTAGGGCACAAGTGCCCCTATGCATCAGCACTCCTGTATCCCTTGGGTAAATTCCTAGCAGTGCTATTGCTGGGTTATAGGGTAGATCTATTTTTAAGTTTTTGAGGAACCTCCACACTGTTTTCCGGAGAGGCTGCACCAGTTTGCATTCCCACCAACAGTGCAAGAGGGTTCCCGTTTCTCCACATCCTCGCCAACATCTATAGTCTCCTGATTTGTTCATTTTAGCCACTCTGACTGATGTGAGGTGATATCTGAGTGTGGTTTTGATTTGTATTTCCCTGATGAGGAGCGACATTGAGCATCTTTTCATGCGCCCGTTGGCCATCTGGATGTCTTCTTTTTTTTTTTTTTTTCAACGTTTATTTATTTTTGGGACAGAGAGAGACAGAGCATGAACAGGGGAGGGTCAGAGAGAGAGGGAGACACAGAATCAGAAACAGGCTCCAGGCTCTGAGCCATCAGCTCAGAGCCTGACGTGGGGCTCGAACTCATGGACCGTGAGATCGTGACCTGGCTGAAGTCGGACGCCCAACCGACTGCGCCACCCAGGCGCCCCTGGATGTCTTCTTTAGAGAAATGTCTATTCATGTTTTCTGCCCAATTCTTCACTGGGTTATTTGTTTTTCAGGTGTGCAGTTTGGTGAATTCTTTATAGATTTTGGATACTAGCCCTTTGTCCAATATGTCATTTGCAAATATCTTTTCCCATTCCATTGGTTGCCTTTTAGTTTTGTTGACTGTTTCCTTTGCAGTGAAGAAGCTTTTTATCTTCATGAGGTCCCAATAGTTCATCTTTGCTTTTAATTCCCTTGCCTTTGGGGATGTGTCAAGTAAGGAATTGCTGTGGCTGAGGTCAGAGAGGTTTTGTCCTGCTTTCTCCTCTAGGGTTTTGATGGTTTCCTGTCTCACATTCAGGTCCTTGATCCATTTTGAGTTTATTTTTGTGAATGGTGTGAGAAAGTGGTCTAGTTTCAACCTTCTGCATGTTGTTGTCCAGTTGTCCCAGCACCATTTGTTAAAGAGACTGTCTTTTTTCCATTGGATGTTCTTTCCTGCTTTGTCAAAGATGAGTTCGCCATATGTTTGTGGGTCTAGTTCTGGAGTTTCTATTCTATTCCATTGGTCTATGTGTCTGTTTTTGTGCCAATACCATGCTGTCTTGATGATGACAGCTTTGTAGTAGAGGCTAAAGTCTGGGATTGTGATGCCTCCTGCTTTGGTCTTCTTCAAAATTACTTGGCTATTCGGGGTCTTTGCGGTTCCATACAAATTTTAGGATTGCTTGTTCTACTTTCGAGAAGAATGCTGGTGCAATGTTGATTGGGATTGCATTGAATGTGTAGATAGCTTTGGATAGACATTTTGACAATATTTATTCTTCCAATTCATGAGCATGGAATGTTTTTCCATTTCTTTAAATCTTCTTCAATTACCTTCATAAGCTTTCTATAGTTTTCAGCATACAGATCTTTTACATCTTTGGTTAGATTTATTCCTAGGTATTTTATGCTTCTTAGTGCAATTCTGAATGGGATCAGTTTCTTTATTTGTCTTCCGTTGTTTCATTGTTAGTGTATTGAATGCAACTGATTTCTGTACATTCATTTTCTATCCTGCGACTTTGCTGAATTCACGTATCAGTTCTAGCAGACTTTGGGTGGAGTCTATTGGGTTTTCCATGTATAATATCATGTCATCTGCAAAAAGTGAAATCTTGACTTCAAAGGCCAATTTTGATGCCTTTGATTTCCTTTTGTTGTCTGATTGCTGATTCTAACACTACGTTAAACAACAGCAGTGAGAGTGGACATCCCTGTCGTGTTCCTGATCTCAGGGGGAAAGCTCTCAGTTTTTCCCCATTGAGGATGATATTAGCTGTGAGCTTTTCATGAATGGCTTTTATGATGTTTAAATATGTTCCTTCTATCCCGACTTTCTCGAGGGTTTTTATTAAGAAAGGATGCTGAATTTTGTCAAATTCTTTTTCTGCATCGATTGACAGGATCATATGTTTCTATCTTTTCCTTTATTAATGTGATGTATCACATTGATTGATTGGCAAATTTTGAGCCAGCCCTGCAGCCCAGGAATGAATCCCACTTGATCATGGTGAATAATTCTTTTCATATGCTGTTGAATTCGGTTTGCTAGTATCTTATTGAGAATTTTTGCATCCATATTCATCAGGGATATTGGCCTGTAGTTCTCTTTTTTTGCTGGGTCTCTGTCTGGTTTGGGAATCAAAGTAATGCTGGCTTCATAAAATGAGTCTGGAAGTTTCCCTTCCCTTTCTATTTTTGGAACAGTTTGAGGAGGATAGGTATTCTCTGCTTTAAATGTTGGTAGAATTTCCCTGGGAAGCCATCTGGTCCTGGACTCTTATTTGTTGGGAGAGTTTTGATAAGTGATTCAATGTCTTTGCTGGTTAGGGGTCTGTTCAAGTTTTCTATTTCTTCCTGTTTGAGTTTTGGAAGTATGTAGGTGCTTAGGAATTTGTCCATTTCTTCCAGGTAGTCCAGTTTGTTGGCATGTAATTTTTCATAGTCTTCCCTGGTAATTGCTTGTATTTCTGTAGGATTGGTTGTAATCATTCCATTTTCATTCATGATTTTATCTATTTGGGTCATCTCCCTTTCCTTTTTAGAAGCCTGGCTAGATGTTTATCAATTTTGTTTATTTTTTCAAGAAACCAACTCTTGGTTTCATTGATCTGCTCTATAGTTTTTTAGAGTCTATACTGTTTATTTCTGCTCTGATCTTTATTATTTCTCTTCTTCTGCTGGTTTGGGGTGTCTTTGTTGTTCTGCTTCTAGTTCCTTTAGGTGTGCTGTTAGATTTTGTATTTGGGATTTTTCTTGTTTCTTGAGATAGGTC
The DNA here is from genome assembly GCF_014898765.1 of Herpailurus yagouaroundi. Classification (NCBI taxonomy): domain Eukaryota; kingdom Metazoa; phylum Chordata; class Mammalia; order Carnivora; family Felidae; genus Herpailurus; species Herpailurus yagouaroundi. The sequence continues at coordinate 35,029 of NW_024412728.1, read as the reverse complement.
TGGATTGCAATGTATTTTCCTCTCAGGACTGCCTTCACTACGTCCCAAAGCGTTTGGATTGTTGTATTTTCATTTTCGTTTGTTTCCATATATTTTTTAATTTCTTCTCTAATTGCCTGGTTGACCCACTCATTCGTTAGTAGGGTGTTCTTTAACCTCCATGCTTTGGGAGGTTTTCCAGACTTTTTTCTGTGGTTGATTTCAAGCTTCATAGCATTGTGGTCTGAAAGTATGCATGGTATGGTCTCAATTCTTGTATACCTCTAAAGGGCTGTTTTGTGACCCAATATGTGATCTATCTTGGAGAATGTTCCATGTGCACTCGAGAAGAAAGTATATTCTGTTGCTTTGGGATGCAGAGTTCTAAATGTATCTGTCAAGTCCATCTGATCCAATGTATCATTCAGGGCCCTTGTTTCCTTATTGATCCTGCGTCTAGATGCTCTATCCATTGTTGTAAGTCGAGTATTAAAGTCCCTTGTAACTACCACATTCTTATCAATAAGGTTGCTTATGTTTGTGATTGTTTTATATATTTGGGGGCTCCCATATTCGGCACATAGACATTTATAATTGTTAGCTCTTCCAGATGGATAGACCCTGTAATTATTATATAATGCCCTTCTTTATCTCTTGTTACAGCCTTTATTTTAAAGTCTAGTTTGTCTGATATAAGTATGGCTACTCCAGCTTTCTTTTGAGTTCCAGTAGCATGATAGATAGTTCTCCATCCCCTCAGTTTCAATCTGAAGGTGTCCTCAGGTCTAAAATGTGTCTCTTGTAGACAGCAGATCTATGGGTCTTGCTTTTTTATCCATTTTGATACCCTATGTCTTTTGGTTGGAGCATTTAGTCCATTTACAGTCAGTGTTAGTATAGAAAGATATGGGTTTAGAGTCATTGCGATGTCCGTAGGTTTCATGCTTGTCGCAATGTCTCTGGTACTTTGTCTCACAGGGTCCCCCTTAGGATCTCTTGTAGGGCTGGTTTAGTGGTGATGAATTCCTTCAGTTTTGTTTGTTTGGGAAGACCTTTATCTCTTCTTCTATTTAAATGACAGACTTGCTGGATAAAGGATTCTCGGCTGCATATTTTTTCTGTTCATCACATTGAAGATTTCCTGCCATTCCTTTCTGGCCTGCCAAGTTTCTGTAGATAGATCCATCACTAGTCTTATGGGTCTCCCTTTATATGTTACAGTGTGTTTATCCCTAGCTGCTTTCAGAATTTTGTCTTTATCCTTGTATTTTGCCAGTTTCACTATGATATGTCATGCAGATGATCGATTCAAGTTACTTCTGAAGAGAGTTCTTTGTGCTCTTGGATTTCAATGCCTTTTTCCTTTCCCAGATCAGGGAAGTTCTCAACTATGATTTCTTCAAGTACACCTTCAGCTCCTTTCTCTCTCTCTTCCTCTTTTGGAATTCCTAGTTACGGATATTGTTCCATTTGATTGTATCACTTAGTTCTCTAATTCTTCCCTCATACTCCTGGATTTTTTTGTCTCTCTTTTCTCAGCTTCCTCTTTTTCCATATTTCATCTCCTAATTCACCTCTGCCTCTTCAGTCCAAGCTGTGTTCGCCTCCATTTTATTTTGCACCTCACTTATAGCATTTTTTTAGCTCATGACTATTTCTTAGTTCCTTGTTCTCTGTAGCCATAGATTGTCTGCTGTCCTCTATCCTTTTTTCAACCCCAGTGATTAATTTTATGACTATTATTCTAAATTCTTGTTCCATTTTGTTGCTGAAATCGTTTTTGATCAATTCGTTAGCTGTCGCTACTTCCTAGAGTTCCTTTTGAGGAGAATTCTTCTCTTTCGTCATTTTGGATAGTCCCTGGGGTGGTGCGGAACTGAAGGGCACTTCCCCTGTGCTGGTTGGAGTAACTTGTGTTGGTGGGCGGGGCCGCAGTCAGACCTGAGGTCTGCCTCCAGCCCACCGCTGGGGCCACAGTCAGACTGCTGTGTCCCTTATCTTCCCCTCTCCCAGGGTCAGGACTCACTGTGGAGTGGTGTGGCCCCTGTCTGGGCTACTTGCACACTGCCAGGCTTGTGGTGCTGCTTCCATGGGATCTGGCATATTAGCCAGGGTGGATCTGCTGCAACGTGTGCAGGGGCGGGAGGGTCAGGGTTAGCTCACTTTGCCGTCAGTGGTCCCCTGTGGGAAGGCACCCGCAGCACCAGGAGGGAGGCAGGCCCGTGGGAGGGATGGATCCACAGAAGCACAGCGTTGGGTTTTGTGCGGTGCAAGCAAGTTCAGTGACTGGAACTGGTTCCCTTTGGGATTACGGCTGGGGGATGGGAGACAGAGATGGCACTTGCCAGTGCCTTTGTTCCCCGTCGAGCTAAGCTCTGTCTTCTGGGGCACAACTCTCCCTCCTGGCATCCTCTCACCCTCCCTGCTAACTGAGAGCAGAGCTGATGACTTATAACATTCCAGGTGTTAACTCCTGCTGGCTGTCAGAACACACTCCGTCCGGCCCCTCCGCTTTTGCCAGTCAGACTCGGGACCTCTGCCTTGCCGGGCGGGCTGCCCCTCCACCACCCTGGCTCCCTCCTGCCAGTCTGTGTAGCACACACCGTCTCTCCACCCTTCCTACCCTCTTCCATGGGCCTCTTGTCTATGCTTGGCTCTGGACAGTCTGTTCTGCTAGTCTTCTGGTGGTTTTCTGGGTTATTTAAGCAGATTGGGTGGAATCTAAGTGATCAGCCGGATGTGGTGAGCCCAGCATCCTCCTATGCCACCATCTTCTAGTCTCTCCTGCCAAATAAAATTAATTTATAAACAGCTTTATTAGGGCATCATTGGTCACCAAGATTTGCATGTATTTAATGTGTACAATCTGATGACTGATCATGTGAATGCATCATGATACCATTACAGTTGTGTGTGTGGGAAGGGGTCGTGATGGGGAGTGGGCCACTGTCCCTACCTCCTCACATTATGCTCCCAGGAACAAGGACACATTCGGACACCTTTTATACATAAAGGAGTCTAGGGTTCTTGATGTCACTAAGTGGCAGTGAGAACAAACCTCGTATCATTCAGTCCCCCAGGAGGCAGCTGGCTCACACTGTGAAAACTAATCATGAACACATTCAAGTCAGTTAGTATAAGTGGTGACATTTGGAAAAACCTTTCATGCACTCAAAATGTCCAAGTCCAGAGGATTCCCATAACCCCCAATCTCATCCCCACTGTCCCAACCGCTCCCCATGTTAGGCCCTCCAAGAACTCACTTTTATAAATATATATATATAATATATATATCACTTTTATAAATATATATATTATATATATATAAAATTTGACATATGTATATATTGAATGTTTATTTTTGAGAGAGAGAGAGAGGGAGGGAGGGACAGAGGGAGGGAGAGAATGGGGGAGGGGCAGAGAGAGAGAGGGAAACATTATATCACTCAGTCCCCTATGAGGCAGCTGGCTCACACTGTGACAGAAAATAATCATGAACACATTCAAGTCAGTCATTCTAAGTGGTGACATTTGTAAAAACCCTCCACACACTCAAATATCCAAGTCCAGAGGATCCCCTTAACCCAATCTCATCCCCTGTGCCCCTCCCCACTCTAGCCCCTCCAAGGTCTCACCTTTATATATAATTTGACAATTATATATATATACATATATATATATATATAATGCTTATTTATTTTTGAGGGAAAAAGGGAGGGAGGAAGGGAGGGAGGGAGAGCCAGTGGGGGAGGGGCAGAGAGAGAGGGAGACAGAGAGTCTAAGCAGGCTCCAGGCTCCACACTGTCAGCACAGAGCCTGATGTGGGGCTTGAACTCACGAACTCTGAGATCATGACCCAAGCCAAAGTCAGATGCTTAACTGACTAAGCTACCCAGGCACCCTGAAGTTCTCACCTTTAGAAGCCTTGAGAGACACATCAGAGCCCTGGGCACTGTCACAGCCACAGTACAACAGGACGTGGTCAGAGCCTCCAGGAGATGAGACAAGGGAGCTATGGGGTGGGTGAGCTCCTCATGGGGCCCCGTCTGCACTACCCAGGGTCTCAGGGATCACCCCGTCCATACTTACTTGCAGACTGAGTGTAGCTCCATCTTTTCCCCTGTGAGAACAAAACATCGTGTCAGAGGCCAGGGAGAAGGCTTGGGCCCTGAGGTCCTAAAGGGGCCCCTGAAATTTTGGCCTCCAAAGAAATTTCCAGAACTTTAACTACAGACCTAGGGCAAGATTACACAATGTGAGGTAAGAGGACATGTGGAAACTAGATCAAAGCTTCCTGGAGGTCTGTGTGCAGCAGGGCCTCCCCTCTGTCCTGTGACTGCTGGGAATCAGGTCCCATCACCAGAAGCATCGAGCTGAACGTTTTGTCTCTTTTTCAGGTGTGATTTTCGAAAGAGTATTAGCAAATAGGGTCCAACTGGGTAAGCACATGTGTGTGGATGGTGCCTCTCAGGACTGAGGCAACACACTGGAAAATTACATATGGCTTGAAGCCCTCCCCCCGCCACCCCATCACTCTCCCCGCAACCTCGTGCAAGAAAACTCTGACCTCACCCCTTTCCCTGCTGGAGCTCTTCCTCCTCCAGGTCCCAGGTCCAGTGACCACAGCTCCAAGGACAGCCAAACCAGCAATGATTCCCATGATGGGGATGTTGGAGTGACACGGGGGCTCTGGGAACGAAAGGGAAGGTGAGAGTTCTGACCCCTGGGCCTCAGCTGTGATGCCGCTGAAGGTCTACAGAAGGTGTCATGAATTCTGCTGTCTGTGGATAAAATCCACCCCTTCATCCCCCTTCTTACCCCATCTCAGGCTGACGGGATCCTGCAGCCTCCCGTGCTGCACAGGCATGTGTATCTCTGCTCCTCTCCCGGAAGGCACCACTACAGCCGCCCATTTCTGGAAGGTCCCGGCTCGGCAGGCCTGGTGTCCACAAGCTCCGTGTCCTGGGTCAGGTCCTCCCCATCACACTGCCAGGTCACAGTAATCTCTGTCTGGTAGAAGCCCACAGCCCTTCACCTCAGGGTCCCCTCATGGTCAGAGATGGGGTGGCAGGTCACATGTGTCTGTGGAGGATCTGAGGAGAAGGGTCAGAGACTTTAGGAACTTTGCATCATCCCCCGGGGACCACCGAAGCAGCACTCATGTGACCATGCTGAGAATGGAGAGGACAATGGGGTGGGCAGGGGAGTGCAAGACTCACATCCCAGCCGGAGCTCCAGGATCTGGGATAACTTCCCATCCCTTGGGAAGGTCTGGAGGCAGGGTAAGTAAGACAGCCTAGGGGAGGAGGCTCAGGGTCCCTGAGTGAGGGAACAGAGACTTCTAGTCCTGACCTGGTAGAGGAGGCCCAGTGGCTCAAAACCCCTGGAGTCAGCCCTCCAATGAAGTTGGGCATGGGACAGAGAGCAAGGCTTGAGGGAGGACGTCACCTGGGGGTGCCCAAGGTGAATACCAGGGTCAAGGAAACCTGCTATTGAATTCTTTTAGAGATATGTCTCTCCACAGAGACTGGATCCCCTCTGTCCTGAGAGAAGGATGGGTCCTGCGAGCCAGTCTCTCTCTGACACAGGATCCGAAAACCCAGGGGAACTCCTCACCCTCAGGACCCAAGGAGGGGGACAGGGAAGAATTCTGGTGTCAATCCTATTTTCCTCCCTTTCGGTGGGGCCAGCAGGAGGTACAGCACCTGCCCCAGGGGAGATCAGGAGGCCTGGCGGCCCCACACACCTGCTTCCTACAAGGTCTCTTTCCCTTTCTCCAGGTACAGGTGGAGCCCCAGCACGTACTCCCTCTGCAGGTAACACCCGGTAGTGCTTGGCTGCTCAGGCAGCTTCCCACTGGCGCCCAAGGATCCGAACCGCCTCCTCCGCTGCCCTCCAGGAGTGCAGGTCCTCCTTCAGGGGGCTGTAATCGGCGCCCTCCTAGCGAATTGCTCACACCCGCCGAGGTGGTTCGCATCGAACCCTAAGTTGCAGCCAGAAGTGCCTTGGAAGGTGAGGCCCTGGCCCCGCCCACTCTCTCACCCAGCCTCGCGGGCATCCCCCCCCCCTAGCTAGCCGGCCCCCCCCCCCTCCCCGCAGCCGTCCCCCACCCGCCAGCCCTGCAGCCAGGCTCTCCTGCCTCACTCCTCAGGATACCTACCCGCAGTGATTGGTCAAAGACCCAGAAACTAGATAAAATCCGAGTGAATCCCCGCGGGCTCATCCTGGGTGGGGGCCGCGAAGGTCTCCTGGCGTCGGGGTGAATCTCGGACCCGGAGCTCAGAGAGACCTCAGCAGGTCCAAGGGGGATTCAGGGACTCGTCACCTGGACCCTGGCCCGGGTCATTCACCGGACTCGCTCTGGTCGTAGTGGCGGAGGGCGGTGTGCAGGTTCGGTCGGGAGGTCGGTGCGTGCACCTTGGCGATCTCCGTCTGCTCGTCCCAAACTGTGTCCCTCCTGCTCCACCCACGGCTTCCACAGCTCTACCCTCGGACTCGCGGCGTCGTTGTGGAATCGCAGGAACTGCGTGTGGTCCACTTGGCCCACCGAGACGTACAGCGCCTCCCCGCGACCGGTCCGGGACACCGCGGTGTGGAAACACCTCAAGGAGTGGGAACTGTGGGCACAAAGGGGCTGAGACCCCGTCCGACCCTCCTCCAGGCCCGGAGCCGGGTCCCAGATGGAGGCAGCCGGGAGGGCAGGGCGGGGTGCCCCCCCCCGGGGGGGGGGGGGGGGGGGGGTGTGGAGTGGGGGCGGTGGCCCCCTTCCCCAGTGGTCCAGCGTCCCCACCAGGCGGTCCCTTTGCTCCTACACATAACAGGCTCTTTCCTTCTGACCTCACACTCACTGGCCCAGGTCAGGGTCATGGCCAGGCCCCTGAAAGCACCAGGAGGCAGGTTCAAGGCCCCAGGATCCCCATCCCCTGGGAGAATCTAAGTCCCAGCCTGTCTGTGGCCAGGACAGGCCAGGGAACGCGGTGAAGCTGATATGATAGTCTTCTCTAGAAACCAGACAGGCAATGGGAGTGTGAACAGGGGCGCCTTCATGAATCCCAGACAGGGGGACCTGACACAGGCTGTGACAGGGAGAAGTGAGACCAGGGGAGATGGGGACTCCCAACACTAGGCTTCCCTGCCTCTGTGCCCTTGCACCTTCCACCCTGAGAGCCACACCCTCTTGGGGACAAGGGACTGGGACCTGACCCCTCTCCTCTTGCAGGGAGCTCTCTTTATCACACTGTTTCTCTGAGTTCTGGTCCAGGGACTTTCTGAAGGTGCCAGGTAGAGACAGCACACTGGGCGCAGCCCTTTCTCCTCACTTCCCTTCCTGGAAACACCCCCTCCCCCACCCCCCTGAACTGGACTCCCTTCCTCTAACCCCTTATCTCTCTCCTTGGACTGACTGACTGACTGACTTACCTATTTATTTACTTATTTATTCATTGTTTTTATTTAAATTCCAGTCAGATAACATACAGTGTTATATTAGTTTCCGAGAACAACAAAGTGATTCAACAATTCCATACATCACCAGGTGCTCTCATCAGGAAGGCAACATGCCAAAGAAAGAATAGGGACCACTTCTCACACCATACACAAAAATAAATGCAAAGTGGATTAAAGGCCAAAATGGCCTGAAACCATAAAAATCCTGGAAAAGAACACACACGCTAATTTCTTTGACATGGGGAGTAACAACTTCTTTCTAGATGTGTTCCCTGAGGCAAGGGAAACCAAAGCACAAATAAACTACTGGGACTACATCCACATAAAAAGCTTCTGCACAGGGAAGGACATAACCTCCTGGACTGTTTTAGAAGGAAACTTCGTCCCAGGGAATTTGATGTCAGAGACTGAGCTGGGTTCGGGATGGTTGGTAGAGAAACAATGGTTTCCTCTTGAAACCTGGGGCACCTGTGCCTGAGGCACCAGCTAGAGAATCTCACAGAGGCCTGTTTGCTTTTTGTTTATTAACCATCATCTTGGTCACCACTGAATGATCCAAATCTAATCTGTCAAAGTAGTGGTTTTAGCCTTCCTAGATACATTTGTTTTCATAGCCTTGCAATAACTAAAGCTGTAATTTTCACTTTCCCAAACCATGGCGTAGAGCTTTTGTATTTTTTTAACGTTTTTTTTTAATTTATTTTTGAGACAGAGAGAGACAGAGCATGAATGGGGGAGGGGCAGAGAGAGAGGGAGACACAGAATCGGAAGCAGGCTCCAGGCTCTGAGCCATCAGCCCAAAGCCCCACGCGGGGCTCGAACTCACGGACCGCGAGGTCGTGACCTGAGCTGAAGTGGGACGCTCAACCGACTGAGCCACCCAGGCGCCCCGAGCTTTTGTATTTTAAAATGATCTTCGTTCCATAGCTCTGTGAGTCCCAGACAATCCTCAACACAAAGCAGCACATAGAAGTACAGTTTGCTACTGTATATGATCTGTGCCTGGGCCTTTGTTTATCACGGGGACTAAGTGACAGCTGGAGAGGCTGATGCCACTGCGGGAAGATTTCTTTTATCACTTACATTTCCCGAGGGGAGGGGCAGGGCACACCACACAGGGCCAAGTGGGGGCAGAAGGAGAGGAAGAAAGCATGGCTCAGAGCCTTGATTGTGTTTTCCTTGAGAAAGGGAAGGAGGGGCTGGGGAGACAGTTTAGAACTGACCAGTGTGAATAACGTTATCGGTGGGCTCTGGGGGATGGGAGTTCTCTCTAGAAGGCTGGTAGCTGACCCTGGGTCTTTGGAGCAGAGGAATATTGCCTCCTGGAGTGTATGCGCCTGACAGAGAGATGGTTCAGAATGTGGCATCTGGATTGGATTGTTGAGTTTGCAAAAGAAAGGCATGCTCCGGGGCAAGCACTTAGCTGTCTCTAAGAATTGTCCAGCCAGGGGACGGACAGTGTCTCCCCAGTGATGGGAGTCACAAATGTCAGAGCATCAAGAATACAGAAAATATCATTAATACAGTATATTTCGACCACAGTATGCAACCATCAATTCCTTCAAAGTGGCATGTATTTAGTGCAGTGAAAACGCCCTTCACCAGTGTTCATGCACTGCCTGTGGTTGTGAATGAAAACCTAAGGAATATTTTATTGGGGTGTTATTGGTACCATTTTCTCCACCCTGATTAATGTAAGGAGGTAATTGGTTTTCAGGCAGCTCCCAGAGTACAGCAAACAGTAGATGCAAAGAATTTCTTGCTAAGCCCTGTAGATAGAGGTTTATTAAAAATCTGAGAATTCCACTGGTTTAGAATTCTTTCCCTCTGCTTCTTTTCCTCACCCTGTGTCTGCAGCCCTTCTCTATGTCTCTCTCATCCCTCAGGCCCTCTCCTCCCCTAAGTCTCCACCATCCTCTCCCTCCTGGATTGTGGCCCTGGTGCCCTGCATCACCTGCCACCTGGGGCTCTTCTCCTTGCAGGAGTCAGCGACCTTGCTAATGTGAGTCAGGTTGTGTCATGTGTTCACTGAAAATGCTCCAGTGACCGCGTCCCACTCTTGGGAAGCCTCTAGAATGTAGGGCCCATGAGCACAGGGGCTTTGGGCTATTTTGGTGAAAGCTGTATCCCCGGCATAGAAAGCCATTCCTGGTGAATGGTAAACACTAAATTAATTGTTTTCAAATGAATGAATGAATGAATGAATGAAATATGCTATTAGAATTTAATTCCAGGGGTGCCTGGGTGGCATCAGTCCATTATGCGTCCGACTTCCACTCGGGTCATAATCTCACAGTTCATGAGTTCGAGCCCCATGTCAGGCTCTGTGCTGACAGTCGGAGCCTGGAGCCTGCTTCAGATTCTGTATCTACTTCTCTCTCTTGCTGTCCATCCCCCACTCATGATCTGTCTGTCTCTCTCAAAAAATAAAAGACAAATTAAAAAAAAATTAAAGAATTTAATTCCGTGATACAAAATCATAAAATGAAAAATACATAAGCAAAAATGAGGAAAGATTTTTTTCATGCCACTAGTATGCATGAAGTGAAGTTTCATAGCTTCATTCCGGGGGCAAGACCGCTATGTACACTGAGGCTGTGCAGTGGTTTCCTATTGCCGCAGAACAAATTCCCACAACCATAGTGACTTACGACAGCAGCCATCCATGTGTCCCAGTTCTGCAGGTCAGCAGTCCAGTGTGATGCTGAAGGTTCTCTCCGGTGTGTCACAGGCAGTGTTTGCACCTAGCGCTCAACATCCCCTCCAAGCTTGAACAGAGCTGTTGGCAGAATTCCATTTCCTGGAGCTGGAGGACTGCGGTCCTCCCCCTGCAAGGGTCCACTTCCTTGCACAATGTCAGTGGGATGCTGCTGTCAGCTCCTGTGGCCACCAGCACTGCTTGCCCGGTGGCCCCTTCCATGGTCAAGGCTTCTCTCACGGTGAGTCCTGTTCATTATGCCAGGCCTTCACTCAGGAAGAACCCGATCCTATTAAGGGCTCTCCTGATGAGGTCAGGATTAACCATGATAACCCTCCTGTTTTAATTCAGCTGATATGACCCTTAACTGCACATGCAAAGTCCCTTCACACCAGCACCAGGATTACTGTTTGATCCAACAACTGGGAGAGTATGAACAACCTGAGGTTGGTTAAGGCAACCATCTTGGAATCTGCCGGGGTTTGTAAGTCAAATGCTTCTTTCACCCATTATTTTTATTGAATGCTTCAAACTTGTCTTTAGAAAGTAATAATGAGAAATTTATTGAACATTCATATAAACTTAACATCTCTCACTATGGTCTTCAATGAGATTTGGTAAAAGAGATTTAAGCATCAACAAATTTTATTTTATTATTTTAATTTTTTTTAACTTTTTTTTTAATTTATTTTTGAGACAGAGAGAGACAGTGCATGAATGGGGGAGGGGCAGAGAGAGAAGGAGACACAGAATCAGAGGCAGGCTCCAGGCTCTGAACCATCAGCCCAGAGCCCGACGCGGGGCTCGAACTCACGGATCGACCGCGAGATCATGATCTGAGCTGAAGTCGGACGCTTACCGACTGAGCCCACCCAGGTGCCCCAGGCATCAACAAATTTTAAAAAACACAGTTACTCTGTCCTAAAATATTTTAGGCAATTCTGCTTGTTGTCATTCCATTCAAATCTGCAATTTCGTCAGTGGTTATTCCTTTGTATGATTTCCAGCTTAATTTGCATTGAGCAACAATGTACTTTTTCATTCTGTGAATACATTGAACCAGTTGAATGTGAGGTTAATGTGCCCCATCAAATCCTTCACGAGATAGAATTGCCTGCACACCATATGCAACATTGTATGCCAGAAATTAATGAGGTGCCAGTGAGCAGAAGATCAAATGACCAAAAGATCAAATGTGTATGATATTCTGTATCCTCTCTGTTACACGGTTCAGAATAATTGGCTGTGGTTTTCTTCCAATGCAAATCGTTCTTACAGAGTATCCTTGGCATGAACTTTGGTATTTCATTTTAATGGGCCGGAAATCCTCCTGAGTGTATGATCAGGAGTAGGATTTCTAGACTGTACGCGGGATGTGCTGTAACCAGACCAGCGAACGCCAGCTTGATTTCCAAAGTGTTTGTACCAGTGTAACCTGTCACCAGGCATGTGCATGTGTTTCTGTTGCTGTTCCGATTGCTCTGAAAATGAAAACTGAGAGGCAGCTCTTTCACCTGAAGGGCAGGCAATAGTGTGAACATCACGGCCTGGTTGCAGGACTGCCCAGGTCTGACCTTATTAATAACTTGATTTCCTTCACTTGAATTCCATGTACCTTGTTACTATACCTGCAACCTCTAAGTCCAGATATGCTTCGTTTCCACATCACCATATAGTATTGTTTTATTCATTTGGAATCTTATCGTATATGTTTAGAATCATCCATAATAAAGACAGAGGAAGGGAAAGGGGGAGCAGACCGGTGCAAGGAGAGGCAAAACACAATAGAAAACAAGAGCAAGAAAATAAAGGAGCAGAATTGAAGGCAGTGAATACAGACAACAGTTTCAAAGTGCAAGGAGGGGTGCCTGGGTGGCTCAGTTGGTTAAAAGTCCGACTTTGGCCTATGTCAGGATCTCATGGTTCATGGGTTCGAGCTCCGTGTCAGGCTCTGTGCTGACAGCTCAGAGCCTGTAGCCTGCTTCGGATTCTATGTCTCCCTCTCTCTACCCCTCCCCTGCACACGCTCTGTGTCTCACTAACTCTCTGTCTCTCTCTCAAAAATAAAAATAAACATTGAAAAACTCAAGTGCAAGGAAATAAAAGAGATGTAGAATAAAATAAGTTTTAGAGAGCTTTATTAGCAATCTATTACAGTGTAACAGACGACGCTCACAGTTAGTGGCTTAAAACAACAAACTCCTCTCTGCTCACAAGATACTGCAAGACAAATGCCCTGGAGCAGAGGCTGAAGGGAGAAACTGGACAAAGAGGAGGAATTTACAGAAGCAATAAGCAGTGGGTGGTTGCTTTACAGATGGAAAGATTTTGTTAGTCCTCCCGGGAGCAGGTTCCAAAACCAGACAGGGTTAAATTCACCATGATATTATCAGAGGAAACACCTGTCAGAGCATAGGAGAGGGAGACAAAAAATTCTGGAAGGGCCAGCAGACCGAGATGCCAGTCCGGCCCCACATGATGGTCCAGAGGAGACAGGTGCGTTGCACTATCACAGACCACCAGGCAACCTACGTGAAGGTGAGCAAGGCCGGAGAGGAGTCCTCAGCTACAGTCAGCCGTCAGACAGCCCCATGCCACCCAGAAACCAGCCCGCCTTCATGTCCCAGACCTGCTACTGTGTGACCCAGCTCATGGGAAGTAGGGTGTCTGCACAAATACTGCCATGGATTGCAGAGCCCAGGTGTGGGGGCCCTTGTGGCTTATCTGGGAGCGTGACCGCAACCTTCCTACCTGAGCAGTCTGGGCCGTTGGAAATGAAGACCTTGTCAGGCTGGGTTCCTGCACTTGTCCCTTCATAGTTACAATGGGACAAGGAAGAACCAGCAGGCATCCGCGTCTCACCCGGGTTCCCCCTACATTTACTCTTATCCCAGTTGTGTAAGAGGACCCCGACCCCCGACCCCCTCAGTAATCCTGATCAGGGTGGATTACTTCCGCCTGGAGAAGAGCAGACTCCTGCCCTGGGCACAGGGAGTCCAAACATCCCCGGTGGCAGCCATAATGTGTATGAGGGTCAGTCAATCCTTATTCCAGGACCTACAACCTGCCGTGTTGAGAAATGCAGACAAAAGAAGCAAAATTTCTCCAGTGGCTGATTGGAAGCAACGGTATGTGGATCGATACCTGTTTCCACCCCTTGGGTCCTGGACTCACATACTCTTCTTCATGAGACCACAGCACTATATAGAGAAATCTCATTCAATAAATACATTGTCTTCTGGAAAATGGCACCCATCCCTTTGGAGTATTTTCTCAAAACTGACAGCTTGTGCCCTAGAAGGGCCATTCTGTGTGGCTGACTATATCTGGACCATCTGAAATGTAACATGACAGGTGGATCCCATAGTCACGGCACATCCTGCACCTCCTTCACTGTGAGGGGTCTCCCAGCTACATACCATGTTGAGAGCAATTCTGAGCCTGTGGATCATGCATTTTGATAGGCCCTAGATAGTGGCACTGGCTGTGTGGGCAGGAAACAGGAGCGCACACATGGGAGAGGTATCTGTCCCATGAGGATGAGTCTCTGGCCCTTCCAAGATGGAAGGGGCTCAATGCAGTCAGCTTGTCACTTCATGGACAGTTAATCACCTAAAGAGATGGTGTTATAGCAGGGCCCAGTGTTGGCCTCTGTTTCTGACAGGGTGGACATTCAGAGGTAGCAGTAGACCAAATGGGAATCATGGCTGCTGGATCCATATGTGGCTTTGTCTCTGCCATGTGGTCACTCCATTCATGCGCCCATTCCACCAGTCCTGGGCTGACCAGTGATAAAGGCTTGATGAAGTCAACTTATCAGCTCAGTGTTTCATTTCCTGTTCGTAGGTGGGTGTTTGCTGGTGAATGAGTCAGGCTTCAGTGCCAAGAGACCATTTCCATTTAGGATGGACTGATGCGGACCTGGCTAATTGATGACTTAGTGTGTTACACAGAACCTGGTACACAGAAACAGGTCATTTTTAAAAGTTTATTAATTTCTTTTGAGGGGGTGTAGAGAGAGAGAATGAGTGGGGGGAGGTACCGAGAGAGGGAGAGAGAGAATCCTAAGCAGACTCCATGCTCAGCACTGCGCCCAATCCAGAACTCTATCTCATGAATTGTGAGATCATGCCCTGAGCCGAAATCTAGAGTCAGACACTTCACAGACTGAGCAACCAGGAGCCCTGCATATGGTCATTTTTAATCATGTGCCTTCTTGGTGTCCCATGGACAAACATTCTGTCTTACCAGCTCCTGAAACACACCACATGGCACTTCTATACTAAAAGGGAATCTACTACTCTTTGTGGATGGCATGACCTTACTACAATACCTGAGGTGCCAGCATGTGATTCTCCTACTAGTGCTTTCCTTTAGCTCCACACTACATCCTTTCCCAGCATTGACCCTTCTACCATCAAGAGGTCCAATAGATGGTATCTGAATGTAGCATGGCCTGGATCTTTCTGTTCTGGTCCCACTCAAAGCTAGCATCCCTCTAGGTCATCCAGACGTGGGCCAAACGTAACCCCCTAGGGGTGAAATGTGTGTTGCTGGAACCCCACATGTCCCCTGGGCCATGTCCTTCCTTCTTTGCAGTGAGAGATGCAACTTGCAATAATCGTTGTCTTACCTTGGAGGGAATATCCCTGTATGCCCCTGACGTCTAGATCCATAAACCTTAATCAGATGGCCCCTCCCTGCTTCTCTAAAATGATTCATTTACTTCATTTTTAATGTTTAGAAAATGATGGTAGTTAGCATCAATGACCAAATTTATCATAGTTTTAAAGCGTAAACTGTAAGATTTACCATCTTAATCATTTTTAGGTGTACTGTTCAGTGTATTAAGTACATTTATACTCCAAGACTACCGTCAACACCATCTGTCTTCAACTCTTTTCTTATAATCAAGACTGAAACTCTTTATCCATTCAACAAAATTCTGTCATTATCCCCTTGTCACATCCTCTGCAAAATGCCATTCTAGTTCCTGTCTCTATGGATTGGGCTATTCTAGATCCCATATGTAAGTGCAATCATACAGTACTTGTGTTTTGGTGGCTGGTGTATTTCAATTAGCACAATCTTCTCAAGGTTCATCCGTGTTATAGTGTGTATCAGGTTGTTCCTTCTTTGTAAGGCTGTATTGTATTCCATTGTACGTATACACCTTATTTTGCTTATCCCTTCATCTATTGATGGACAATGGGTTGCTTAATTCTTTTGGCTCTTGTAAATAATGCTGCTTATAAGTATGGGCTTATAAACACCTGTTCATGTCTCTTCTTTCAATTCTTTTGGGTATATACTCACAAATGGAGTGGGTGGATCATACAATAATTCTATGTTTAATTTTTTGAGGAAGCTTCATACCATTTTCCATAGTGGCTGCTCATTTTACATTCCCAACAGTGTACAAGGGTTCCAATTTCTTTTCCTGTTCACTGGCACTTGTTATTTTGTTATTTTTAAAAGAGTAGCCATTCTATTTGGTGTGAAGTGGTATCGATGGACCCTCATTTGTCCCCTTGTACGAAGGCTGGAAGAAACCACTTCTTCCCCTAAGAACTGGTATCTCACTGTGGTTTTGATTTGCATTTCCCTAAGGATTATTGATGTTGCATATCTTCTCACGTGCTTGTTGGCCATTATATATCTTCTTTGGAGAAATATCTGTTCAAGTCCCCAGCCCACTTTTTAATTGGGTTGTTGGTCTTTTTTCGTCTCAGGAGCTGTCTATGTGTTCTGAATATTAATCCCTTATCAGATTTGTGAGTTGGAACTATTTTCTCCCATTCTATGGGTTACATTCTTCCTCTCTTGATACTGTTCTTCAATGCACAGAAGTTTTAAATTTTCACGAGGACCCATTTGACTATTTTTTCTTTTGTTGCCTATGACTTTCATGTCACATTCAAGAAATCACTGTCAAATCTAATGTTGTGAAGCTTTGCCCTAAGTTTTTCTTCTAAGATTTTTATAGTTTCTGCCCTTAGGATTAGGTTTTTCATCCATTTTTAGAGTAATTTGAGTGCGGTCTTAGGTATGGGTCAACTGTATTCTTTTGCATGTGGATATCCAGTTTTCCCAGTATCATTTGTTGAAATGACTGTCTTTTCACAATAAATGGTCTTGGCACCCTTGGCAATAATCACTTGACCATACATCCAAAGGTGATTTTCTGGACTCTGTTTCTGCTTAAGTCTGTATATCTATTTTTATACCACTACCACAATGCTTTGATTTCGGTAGCTTTATATAAGTTTCAAAATTAGGAAATTCAAAGTTAGGCCTTCAACTTTGTTCTATTTCATGAATGTTTTGGCTTTTGGGGTCTCTTGACCCCAAATAAAATTCCATATGATTTTTAGAATGAATTTTTCTATTTCTGCAAAATATATCATGTGGATTCTGATAGGGATTGCATTGAATCTGTTGATTGCTTTGGGTAATATTAACAAATCAAAAATGTTAAGTCTTTCAACGTAGAAAAGTCTTCCCTTTTCTTAATGTCTTCATGAATTTCTTTCAGCAATTTTCTTAGTTTTCCCTGTACAAGTTTTTGCCTCCTTTGTGAGTCAGCTCCCACAGTTTTATTCATGCTATTGTAAATAGAAGTGTTTTCTTAATGTCCTTTTGAACTGTTCATTGTGACTGAATAAAAATGCACATGATTTTTTCATGTGATTTTGTATCCTGCAACTTCGCTGAATTCATTTATTAATTTTACCCTTTTCTTTTCTTTTCTTTTCTTTTTTGGTTGGATTTTTTTCTGGAGTTTCTACAGAGAAGTTTATGTAATGAAACAGGGATCAATTCATTCCTTCCTTTCCAGTCTGGATACCTTTTACATCTTTTTCTTGGCTAACTACTCAGGCTATAGCTTCCAATACTATGTTGAACAAAAATGATGAGAGCAGACATCCTTGCCTTATTCCTAATCTTAGAGGGAAAGTTTTTAGGCTTTCAACATTGATGTTCACTGTGGCGTATTCATCATTGGATTTTATTATTTTGGGATAATTTCCTTTTCTTCCTTGTTGAATAAGTGCTTTTATAAGGAAAGGATGTTGAATTTTTTCTTTTTCTGCATTGAGCATTGAGATGACCATGTGGTTTTTTTCACCTTAATTTTTTTAATGTGATGTATCACCTTGATTGATTTCCTATGTTGATACATCCTTGCATTCCACGAATAAATCCCACTTGGTCTTGGTGTATAACCATTTTAATATGCTTCTGAATTCAATTCGCTAGTATTTTGTTGAGTTTTGCACCAATATTCATCAGGGATATTGATCAGTAGCTTTCTTTCCTTGTAGTATCTTTGTCTGGCTTTGGTATCAAGACCATGCTAGCTTTATAGAATGACTTCAGAAGAGTTTTCCTTTGCTTCAGATTTTTGGGAAGAGTTTGAAAAGTGTTGGTGTTAGTTCTGTAAATGTGTGGTAAATCTCACCAGTAAAGCCATGAGGTCCAAGGCTTTTCTTTGTCAAGTGTACCCTTTCTGGTTATAGGTCTATTCAGATATTCTATTTTCTTATAATTGTGTCTTGGTAGGTTTTAGTTTCAGGGAATCTATTCATTTCATCTAGGTTTTCCAATTTGTTTGCATACAGTTGTTTACAGTACTGTCTTATAATCCTTTTTATTTCTGTAGAATAGGTAATAGTATCTACACTTTCCTTTCTGATTTTAGTAGTGTGTTTTCTCTCTTTATGTCGTTAGTCAATCTAGGTAAAGCTTTGTCAATGTTATTGATCTTTGCAAAGAACGAGTTTTTGGTTTCATTGATTTTCCAGATTACTTTTCTATTCCCTTTTCTACTCCTATTATTTATCTCTCTTCTCTTCTATTCTATTCTCTCTATTGTCTCTGCTATTCCTATTCCAGTTCCTGGAAGATTACTTTTCTACTCCTATTATTTATCTCTGATATAATACTGATTCCTAACTTTCTTCTGCTAGCCTTGTGTTTACTTTGTTGTTCTTTTTACTAGTTCTTAAGTTGTAGAGTTTGGTTGTTGATTTGAGATCTTTTTTGATATAAGCATTTTCAGCTATAAATTTTCCCATTAGCCTTGTTTTCCCTGTATTCTATAAGTTTGGATATATGGAGTTTTGTTTTCAGGTGTCTCTAAATATTTTCTAATGATTTTTTTGGTGGTATACTTGTTATTTTCCTGTTAATTTGACACATCTGGACCAAAGTATTCACAATACTTGATATACTTTGAAGGGAATCATGCACTATAGTCTTAGATGTAACCGGAGAACAAGCAAGAAAAAAGGCTTTAAAATATATCCAGTGTGTATTATTTCAATATTCATTCATTTACAAATTAGACTACATACTGTTCTTTTTCTTTTTGTAATTCTTTAAAGCTATTTATTTGGTTATTTATTTAGTTATTTATTTATAGCGTGGGTGGGTGAGTGGGGAAGTGGGCAGAGAGAAACTTGAGCAGGCACCACCTTCAGCATGGAGCCCAAAAGCAGGGCTCAATCTCATGACCAGGAGTTCATGACCTGAGGTGCAATCAGAAATCAGATGCTCAACCAACTGAGCCACCCAGGCACCCCTCTTTTTCTTTTTCTTTCATTGTTTTATTCAGGCAGTATTCATTCAAGGAAAAACAATTTAATTTTGTTTGCATTGCATAATACAAATGTTATGAGTGAAATGTTCTCTTATCTCCTGCATCCAGGAGGGAACCCATGAAATTCTCAGTTAGTATTCTAAACCAATAGGTCTTACTAAAAATAGGTCAAAATTTCAACAGCCAAATAACCAGCCTGTTTGTGGTCTTGAAGAACATCTAATGGACTCTCAGGTGTTCTTATAATGAGGAGTACTTCAATTCTATGAGATTTGTCAAAATTTGAAAGAACATTGCATACAGACTCATTCTTGGAGTTCTAAATGCCATTTAAATGACAACAATGGGAATTTTAAGTGGTTGTCTCACAGGGCCAAACCTGTAAATCCTAACTAGCTGAAATTCAGTACTATCATGACTTCTCATTTACAAGGTAACTAGTTGGTAAATTAATAGATGGCATAAAAATTAATACTTAACATTATTTTTAAAGGTGACAATGTATGATAACCAGGGAATACAGAAAACTCAGTGTATTTTCCAATAAGATAACCATTTAAGCCTCTATCTGTATACAACAGGGTGTAAGCCTGTATCTATAATGAACTTGCACATTTACCACAGTTAATCTTATTATGAGTTCTTGAATTGTTTTAGATATACACCTTTTTATTGACTAAATATTATATTTGTATACCTGGTGATGATGACTTAGGACATTGAGATGTTTTCAAAATATTTTTTAAGTTTATTTCTTTTGAGAGAGAGAGAGAGAGAGAGAGAGCAGGGGAGGGGCAGAGAGAGAGGGAGAGAGAGAATCACAAGCAGGCTCTGCCTGTCAGCACAGAGCCTGATGTGGAGCTAGGATTCACAAAACAAATCATGACCTGAGCTGAAATCAAGTCAGATGCTTCACTGATTGAGCCACCCAGTGCCCTGAGATGTTTTTAAAATATTTATAAATTTGTTTCTGCTATGCAAAAATAGCTGGCAATAATTTTACAGCATTTGGTTTTATAGAATTAAAATCTTACACAGTACTTATTTTAATGTTTAAAAAAATTCACAGAAAAAATACAAATTACACAACCTGATTGCATGGTACTGTTATTTCCAGTTTCCAGTTCTGGTAATTAAAGCCTCCATTAAGTCTGTTTACAATTCATTACCGGGACATTTATGAAGGCAGCTCACATGAATTGCAAACAAAACCTTCAGGCTTCATGTTATTTACCAAAGAATTCAGCACAGCAAGAAAGGAAAACCCAGTATACAAATTTACAGACTAATTTGCAAATTGACCGGTTCCTGTGATCCAAACTGTTTCAACCTTTCAAGGTGCTGTCCCTCATGTTCCATATCATTGTGATGGTCCCTTTTACCCACAGAGGATCCACGGGTCTTTGGGAAGACTCAAACAATGTGAGGCCATGTGAAAAGTCACTGACTTCACCTTCAGTCCCGTAAATTGTTAATACTGGAGAGGTTATCTTAGAGACTTTGTCAATGTTTGGGAATGCATCCAAACAGTAGGTCTTCATGGTATCAGGAAAAGCGACTGGCATTGCGGAGGTCGAAGGGGAATGAAGAATTACTCTTTGTAATTCTTTGGTGTAAGAAGCACCCTTACACTAAGCAGCAAGATCCACAAATGGTACTGTCTCTCTCTAATTTGGCCATTATAGAATCACATTTTCAGGGCGTTATCCATATCTTGTCCTAAGAGCAAGCCAAGCAGCTTCTATATCCGCACAGAGGTTCTTCTCTGTTGGTTTCCCAGACCTTGCGCCATCCCAGAATAATCCTATGAGAACATATGACTATTACTCCGTGATCCCAGTCCTACGTAAAGCTGCTCATCTGACCAAGATCAACGGCACTTTCATGTGAGAATAAAGTGTACTTGACATTGGGTGAACAAGCATAAACATGCAGGAATTCTGCTGCCTTTACTGGTTCTAGTCAGTAAACTCTAATAGCATCTCTTTGTCTAGAAGAGTGCTGCCAGTCTGCTGGTTGTGATTGATGTAAAGTCCAGAGGCTTCCACATTCATCACACATCAGCATGTAAGTTGGATCAGGTGGCAAAAATGCTAATTTTGAAGCCATTTTCCCAGGGAAGGCAGACAGAAGAGGCCGCATAGTTCACTAAAGGAGAGATTACTCTTCTGCACCTGAGGTGTCAGGAAGAAAGAGCTGGAAGGGAGCCCCTGCCCACACACTGTCCTCCACAAGGTGTGAACCACCTGTACCTTCTGCCACCTCCCCTTCTGGCACTACAGAAGCCCCCCAAGACGCAGCTAGGTCTTTCTTCACCCTTACTGTCCTTTCTCTGCTTCTCCTCAGTCTCTACCGCAGGGCCAGTTCTCCTGGTGGGAGGAAGGAGGACAGGGAACCGAGGGGGTGAGCAGAACCCTCGCTAAGGAAGGAGTTGGTCACCGATATAAATATTTTTTAAATAGTTCACTTGGGATTTCTTTGGGCCCATTGGTTAAGAGTGTGTTTGATTTCCTCCACTTTGTCAATTTTCCAGTTTTCCTTTTGGTTTTGATTTCTAACTGTATTCCATTGTGGCAGGAAAAGATAGTTTGTCTGATATCTCCTTTTTAATACTGTTGAGTCTTAGTTTGTGGTCTAACATATGGTGTATCCTGGACAACGTCCCATGTGCGCTGGAGAAGAACGTGTATTCTGTTATTTGTGGGTGGAGTGCTGGGTACGTGTGTCAGATCTAGCTGGTTTGTTATGTTGCTCCAGATCTGTGTTTCTTTACTTTTCTTCTGCAGGGTGCTCTATCCAGCTTTGAGAATGGGAGAGTGAATTCTCCAGCTACTATTGCTGATCCCTACCTCTCCCTTCTATCAAGTTTTGCTCACATAGTTTGTTGATCTGTTATTAAATTCTAGAACTTTATCATTGTTATATCTTCCTGCTATATTAAAACTTTTATTAATATTTACTATTCTTTTTTTGTCTCTTCTAAACTTCTTTGATTTAAAGTCTATTTGGTCTGATATCAGAAGAAATACTCCAGTTCTCTCTTGGTTACTGTGGGCAGGGGATACCTTTTCCTTCTTTTCACTGTCAAACTATTTGTGTTTTTGGATAAAGTGAGTCTCTTTTAGACAACATAGAGTTAGATCATCTTTCTGTCACCTTTCTGCCAAGCGTCTAGTTTTGATTGGAGCATTTAACTCATTTAGATCCAAAGTAATTGCTGATAAGGAGGGACATGTCTCTGATATTTGGCTATTTTCTACATGCCTTATAATTATGTTGTTCCTCATTTCTGGATTTGTTGTTTTAGTGTTTGTTTAGTTTCGTTTTTTAGTGAAATGGTTTAATTCCTTCTTATTTCCTTTTACATATATTACTCTATAGACATTTTCTTTGTGTTTACCATCGGGATCACATTACACATCCTAAAAGTATAGCCCTCTAATGTGTATTTCTATAAGCTTATCTTCAATAACAGACCAAAAGTCTCATTTTATACAGCTCCATCTGATCCTCTTGCAGTAATTGATGTCAGAAAATTACATCTTTATACACTGTCCCAAAACAGACTAATAATTATTTTCGTGTATTTGTTAAATCAAGTCAAAAACAAAAAGTGGAGTTACAATTCAAAAGTATGATAATAGTGGATTTTTCTTTAATGTATCAGTCATTTAAATCATGTAGACAACAAACACTAGAGTTACAAACCAAAGTCACACTAATACTACGTTTATAATTGCCCATTTATTTACCTTCACTGAGATCTGTATTTCTTCACACAGCTTCAGTGACTGTCCAGTGTCCTTTCATCCTGAAGGATTCCCTTTGCAGACCTTGCAGGGCAACTATGGTGGAAATGAATTCTCTCAGCCTTTGTTGACCAGCGAATGTCATAATTGCTCGCTCACTTGAAGACCCATTTTGCAGATATAGGATTCTTAATTGAATATTTTTCTTTCAGCACATGGCGTATCAGCCCATTGCCTTCTGGTCTCTAGGGTTTCTGATGACAAACCTGCCATTTTTTAAAGGAATGCTTGTATGCAATGAGTCCCTTTTCTCTTAGTGCTTTCAAGACTCTTTCTTTGCCTTTGGTTTTCAACAGTTTCGTTATAATGTGTCTTGGTGTGGATGTCTTTTGCGTTCATCCTAAATGGAATTTGCTCTTCTTCCTGGATGTTTATATTTACATCTTTCATCAATTTGGATCAAGTTTTCAGCCGTTATCTCTTCAAATAATCTCTCTTACTTTATTCTCTGTCTTCTGTCTGGGACTCCCACAATGCATATGTGGGTCCCCTTTCTGGTGTCTCAGTGCTCCCCTAGGCTCTGTTCACTTGTCTTTAGTGTTTTTCATTTGGTTCCTCAGATGTGATCATTTCAATTGTCCTATGTTCATGCTCAGTGATTCTTTGTTCTGATTACTGTAATCTGCTCTTGAAACCTCTAGTAAATTTTTCATTACAGTTATTGTACATATCAGCACTGGACTTTCAGTTTCTTTTCGTGCTTTGTATCTCTTTGTTGATATTTTATTTTATTCTTAGCTCAATGTCTTGATTTTTTGTCATTTCCTTTAATTCTTTGAGCATCTTACAGACAGTTGGTTTAAAGTACTTGTCTATGGACACCTGGGTGGCTCAGTCGATTAAGCATCTGACTTCAGCTCAGGTCATGATCTCATGGTATGTGGGTTTGAGCCCCATGTCGGGCTCTGTGCTGACAGCTCAGAGCCCGGAGTTTGCTTCGGATCTGTATCTCCCTCTCTCTCTGCCTCTCCCTGCTCACACTCTGCTTCTCTCTGTTTCTCTCTCTTTCAAAAAAAAAAAAAACTTTAAAAACAATTTTTAAAAATAAATAAAGTACTTCTAGTAAGTCCACATTCTGATCTTTCACAGGGATGTTTTCTAGGTTTTCTTTGTTTGTTTCAATGAATCATATTTTCCTGTTTCGTTGTATACTTTGTGTTTTGTTGTTGTTGAAAACTGGTCATCTCAATCTTATAATGTGGTAACTCTGAAAACCAGATTCTTCCCATTAGCCGGTTTGTTTTGGTTTTGATTTTTGATCATTGTAGTCTGTGTGCCAGAAATCAGCCTGAGGTTCACATTTCTTCCAAAGTCATTTTTCAGCCATGCTTCCCCCTGAGCATGTGTGCATGGTAACTTTCTACATTCTGCCCACCCTTCCACCAGTGTTGTTCAGTGAGAAACTGAGAGCAGAGTGACAATGCCTCAGTGTGGCCACAGTGCTGAAGACAGAAGCCCCAAGCTCCCCTTTACCTGCTTAGCCAGGACCTGCCCAAGGTCTCCCACAGCTACTGCATAAGGATAGGGCTCTACATACAGGGGGCAGACCCCTTGGGTCCTGTTTGGCTTGTAAAGTGTTTCCCCAAATCTACATTGACACTGATGTTTCCTCCCCATTGAATAGCCAGGGACTCTGGCCTGACAGAAGAAAAAGGTCTCTAGGCCATTAAGGTTGATTCCTAGATCTGTAGCCAGACCCACAAACATGCTGGATGCTCCAGTACACATGCTGGCACTTTCCACAGAGGACCTTGGACCTAGGAGTCCCTGTCACTTGGTCTTGCTGCTGCCTCTGATGCTGGAGGCTGGGATACTGGCTCTTTCCTTTAGTGCTGTAAATGCCACAATCTTCTCTCCTGACCACTTCAGGTCTCACCGTCTGCTACCCATAACACTTGAGTCAGGACCTCTGGTACCCAAGGTCAAATCTCATTTCTACCCTGATGGCTAACCAAGAAATTTGAGGTCAGCCAGTCAGGAGCTCCCAAGGACCTTAATCCCTGTAGCTGTGCTAATGACCTACAACAGGAAAAGCCCCTTCCCGAGTCCCAGACATCTTAAAGGCATCTGGTGGTTAAGCGCTGCCTGTCTACAGTTCCCAATTGATTGAAACGTGAGTGCAGGAGACACTGTGCATAGCCCTGGTTGCTTTCTCAGGCAACCAAGACCAACAGGCAGGCTCTAAACTCACATAGGAACACATGCAGATGCAGCCACATGTGTACAGGACCCATCACACCAAACACCCATGAACTTTCCTCTTTCCAGCCTCAAAGTAAACGTTAAGGAATTCTGGTCACAGCATTCCTTCCTTCCTTCCTTCCTTCCTTCCTTCCTTCCTTCCCTCCTATTTCCAAGTATATTAAGTGAATGCCTCTGTGCCAATCTCTGTGTTAGGCCCTGTACTCATTT
Organism: Herpailurus yagouaroundi; assembly: GCF_014898765.1. Classification (NCBI taxonomy): domain Eukaryota; kingdom Metazoa; phylum Chordata; class Mammalia; order Carnivora; family Felidae; genus Herpailurus; species Herpailurus yagouaroundi. Next base: position 10,083 of record NW_024412728.1, on the reverse strand, counting down.
AAGGAAACAGAACATATATTCTCCCAATGTTGACCATCTGATAGGAAAGACAGACAATAAATAAAACATACTAATAGCAAGCAGTACATTGTATGGTACATATTCCTGTGACCTGTTGCTAGGTAACCAAAAATCTACAAATAAAACAACCACTTCTTAGGGGCACCTGAGTGGCTCAGGTGGTTGAGCGTCAGGCTCTTGATTTCAGCTCAGGTCATGACCCAGGGTTGTGGGATGGAGCCCCCATCAGACTCCCTGCTGAGCATGGAGCCTGCTTAAGATTCTCTCCCTCTCTTCCTCTGCCTCTCTCCCCTCTGCGTGCGCGCTCTCTCTCTCTCTCTCCCTCTCTCAAATTAAAAAAAAACCCCAACAACCACCTTTTAATTCTCTCTCATTCTGTAGGTCGGATCAGCTCGGTGGGCAGCTCTTCTGCTTCATGTGACATGAGCTGGGGCTGCCTTCATCTGAAGATCTGAATGGTCCAGAAAATACCAAAAGGCCTCCTCACAGAGCTGCAGGTGGTGCTGGCTCTCAGTGGAGAGTACAGTGATGCTGTTAAATGCCCTGTGCTGCCATCTAGTGTTGATCCAGGTCTTGAAGGTCACAAGCTCTGGGGGAAAAGAGAAGCCAGTAGAAGCCCAACTGGTGCAGAATGTTGCTTTGTGAGACTCAGGACTTCTCTTCAGATGCTGCAGTCTCGGCTTGGCCTTTCTGTGGAGGAGGATAAAACCCTCATTTTTTTAATACAATATTTTTTCCTTTTTCTTTAATTCTCTTTATTAATTTATTTAAGAGACAGGGGGAGACAGAGCAGACAGCTTGACTCGGGGCTTGACCCACGAACCATGAGATCATGACCTGAACCAAGGTGGGATGCTTAACCCACTGAGCCACCCAAGTGGCCCAGTACCCTCACTTTTTTTCCTCTCTCACCCTTTTTCCAGCCCTTGCTGGTCTCTACCCATGATCCTTCAGCATCCCTCTGCTTCCACCAACCACCAGACAGGAGCAGGAAAGGGCCTCAGGATCAAGGACAACACCCTGGAGCAGAAATTCAATGTCTTCCTTCCTCTCAAGCCTCGACCCATCCCCCAGCAGAGTACAGACCCTCCCTGAAAGACATGTCCCTGTTGCTTGTTGTTCCAGGTCAGGCAATGGTCACAAACACAGCTCCTTCTCCCTAGCTGCCCGGCTCCCCACCCGCATAAGCACCTGCGCACAAGTGTCTGCTTTCTGGCCCCTCTGCCACAGGCACTGACTCCACCTGCAGCTCAGCTTCCCCCTTCCTGTAGCGCTGAGCCAGCAGCTCCTAACTGGAAGGCACATCAGAAAGCCCAGGTGACCAGCAGGTCTCGTCTAGAAGAAGTGGGCTGCGGCGGGGTCTGCACTTGACCTGACTCAGGAGCACTCCACCTTCATAAAGGCCTGACCTTGCCCTCCAACCTCACCCCTGGCCCAGGCTTGCAGACTGCACTTGGCCTTCCCTCCTCCTTTCTGGCCCACACGCACCTGGAATCAGAGCTTGTCCCCAAGTGCTGCTTGTCTGAGGCTGCCAGGGCCTTCCTGCCCTGATCTTAGCAGGGACTGGACCAGGCAAGGCAGGCAATGATGTAGCAAGGTTCTCTTGAGGTGTAGGAGTTATTAAGACTTCCTAGGTGAGGCTGTCTGTCCACTCTCTGCACCCTGAGATGCCACTGCACCACCTCCCCCCACCGCCCACATGGAACCCTCCCAGACAGGGCCTCCCTTTGAATTTTTGTTCCACTTTATATGCCTAGGAAGCTCACTGCTCAAGGGAATTCTTCTTATTAAAGTAAATTAGTGGAAATCACTTGTTTGGACACCAACATTTAAAGTAGGCATTTGAGAAATTAACGCATGACTTTCATGCTCTTTCTCCAGCAAATGCACCAGTGACATATGAGACAACCATTTTGATTCCAAGGAACTAGAACTGATGTTCCCTCTGGGAGGACCACCCCAGGAGACAGTGGGAACAACCGCAGACCTGCATGGCCTTTACTCTGGTTGTGACATGGTCAGAGCGCCTCAATGTGGGGCAGGGTGAATATCCCAGGCTGCCCTAGACAGAGGACCAACGTATAAACAGATTAGGTTCAAGAGTGAGAAAGCAGCCGGCCTCCATGATGGTCACACAGAGGTGGTAGAATCAACAGAAAATCCCCAGGCCCTGCCTTCCCCAACCTTTCCCTGCTTCATGCGTCCACTTGTTCTTTGCCCAAACGCAAAAGCTATTTCCTTATTTCCCTCCCCTCAAGCAGCCTGATTACAGGGAAATCACGTTGACCATCCCTTCCTCTAAATCTACAGGGCAGTGGCCACCCTGAGGAAGGGAGCTGGATCAAAGAGGCAAAGTGAGGCCACAGGGCACAGTCCACATGCTCTGCTCTAAATGGTCTTTTGGGCTGTGCCCTGAGAGACTGGGCAAGGCAAATCTGGGAGGTAGGATCGAACCAGTGGGCACAGCTGCCCTGGGAATGACCTGTCCTTTCTGCCCAAAAGGTCAAGAGGGATCCACATCTCCTTTTGCATATGATCCACAAAGAAACTCTAGGAAGCATAGGGGCAGGTAGAGGGAGCCAGGAAAGAGTACAGGTGGGACCGACTCAGAGGAACAATTCAGGACACAGGTCTTGGAGGAACAGTTTCAGGGGCTGCATAGTGGACAGAGGTGACCATCTGTGCTTAGGACGCATCGATCTCCTATAAGTGGATCCTCCCAGTGGAACATCATAGTCAGGGCTCTGGCACCACAGACTGACCCCTAGGTGTGGTCTTGTGGGTCCTTTTCTTGGATCCCTCATGATGGCTGGAGAGATTGGGGAAAGGGTGCACATAGGAAGGAAATAGGGTCATCAACTCTTGTCTGGATTCCTCCCCAGTGTTGAATCCCTCCCTGCTAGCTCTCTGACCCTTTCTTGCTTGTGCCCCTCTGATCCCATGATCTCCTGGGCCCTCTGCAGTCAGGACATAATTGCCACGCATCACCCCGGGGTGAGCCCTGCTGAGTCTGAGAGTAGAGAGAGGTAGAGTCAAGTGCTGAGCAGGGAGCGCAGCCCTCGCTGCCCAATCCTCAGCCAGAGCCAGAAGTGGCCACGCTCCACACTCAAGGCCCCGGTGACCCTGGCTGTGAGCAGGGCTAAGGGTGTGGATGCAGATGTGGCTCACAGGCCACCTCAGCACTCACACTTCCCACTCCTGTTACAGGAGCTTGTCGTCCCCTCCGATCTGTGCAGAGACAGATGAGGGATCCCACATCCCAGGAAAGCCCCTCCCATCCCACCATCTGCCCAGACTCTCACCTGGGCTTCCCTCAGCTGCTGGTGACTTCTTCCTGCATGAAAGGACACACACAATAATGGCAATAACAAAAGCAATAGAAGCAACCATAGCACCCCAATGGTTGGTCATCCATTCTGGTGCACCAGGGCATTTCTTGGAAAAAGGCCTTATATTAACCTGGGATCCCTACTTTCCTCTCCCCACCCTGGCTCCTGACCTGATCAGGGCCAGAGCCTCCTCCATGATCACTGCAGTCTCACCTGAGGGTACACGGTGTGCAGTGTGGTTCCAGGGACTTCCATGTAGCAAGAGAACCTCTGCTCCTCTCCCTGGGAACTCCTTATGACCACACACATCCAGTAGGTCCCCTTCCCATCAGGAAGGACTCCCTAAACTGCTGGGCATCCTGGCTCACAGGATCCTCATCCTGAAGCAGATCAGGAAGATATTCCCGGGAGGGAAACTGAGAGCCCAGCACGTCATGGTGACCATGCCCTCCAAGGCCTGGCTGCAGGTGACCTTTACTGTTGGGGACACTGGGGAAGAAAGCACAGAGCCAGCCGTGCACATGGCAGAGCACTGCTGCCCTCTAAGTGAGACAGAGAGGACAGGTTTGCTTCTCTCATCTTTCCAGCTCTGGCTGAAGCCATCATTGACCCCAGACCTTCTCCAAGTCTGTTCTGCACCCTACAACCCAATTCCTGAGCTGGCAGGAGGATGCACCTGGGATCCAGGTCTCGCTCTCGCGGATTCTCATTTTGAGGCTGAGGAGGGGATATGGGGGGTGGGCTCCTGGGCTGAGGGGACTATAAGGGAACTCTCTGTGACAGGGTGGATGGGGCGTCCTCTCCTGCTTGACACCCACCTTCCTGGTTCAGTTTTCTGTCAGAGGGCCCATGGCCTTCCTGGACTAATGACACTGGGAGGGTGCATTTCCATCCCCACCTGCTTGGTGTCTCTATCCAGAGGCTGTAACAGCACAGGTGGGTCACGGTACCAGGGGCCAACAGAACATATGTGCATCCCATAGGGCAGGGAAGGTTTCCTGGGACAGTGTTGTTGGGGGGTGGTCAATGGGTCTGGGGGAGGGGAAGGCCCTTCACCAGGGTTGAACCTGTTCTGCCCAGAAGTCCATCCAGGATTCCAGATATTTCTGCAGGCTTCCACCAAGCTCTCCCTGCACATAGGCTGAGGCAGCCTGGTTTGAAAGCCATCTGCATCGTGATTTCCTTAGCCAAGGTCTGCGGCGAGGACCAGGGAACTGGCCATCCATGGGTCTTCGGGTCATAGGGGAGGAAAGAGCTCCCATCACAGCGGAAATGACCAAAGTTCCTTGGTGCTATTGCTCTCTCGGATCTCCCAACCCCAGATCTCCTGGAGTGAATAGGAGCCTGCCCCCAGCCAGCAGTGACAAATCCCATCCAGTGTTCCTCTGCCTTCCCCTGACCAGTGACAGATTCCCACCAGAGGGGCCCCTCCCTCCTCTCCTCCACATCTTCCCTGTGCTGGGTAAGTGACGACCACCCCCGGGCTGAAGTCTACAGACCCTCAGTCTTCACCCCACTCCTGGCAAATCCAGTGGAAAGAGACAGGTCGCTGCTCTTGGCCTGGAACTTCCTCAGGAAAGGCTTCCCATCACCCTTGCCCCCACCCTGCACTCACCTCCTTTCTGGGCCTACAGGGCCACGGTGTCTGCCAGAATCTTTGTGAGTCTCTTCTCTCTCAAGTCCTTGGTCTCTGTGTCCCATGTCTTAGGTCCCAGGACTGCCTTGCCCACAGTCCCTGTGCCTCTGCCATGTGTATGTCACGTCATCATGCAGGAGGGCCGGGCCCTCCGAGCGTCCCACTGGGAAAAATCTCCAATGTACAGATCCATCCTGGGACAGCACTGTGAGGTTATAACGAAGACTGAGGGATCCTGGCAAGGAGGAGACTGCAAATGAAACTGCCTCCTGGAAGTAACTGCTTGTCAAATGTTTCTCAGTAAAGCTCTGCTGTCCTGAGCTGCTTGAAGTCTTGAGGATGCAGAAAATGCACATGTACAAGGGACAGGAAGGAGGCTTTCCAGTACAGGAAGATAGGCTAGGGGCCTGAAGGAGAGGGAAGAAGGAATGGCAGTGGGGGCGGGGGAGGGGGGGGAGATGTGCAAACATGCAGGACAGGAGCCAGGACAGGGAGGCACGGGCTCCTGTAGGTGGTGTGGGTTGGAAGTCAAGGCAGACGTTGGCCTGCAGGGATCAAGGGACAGACAGGAAGGCCATGCTGAAGGAGAGGTTTTGTCAGCAGGGAAGGAAGGGCAGTCAGGGGCGGGGGCGGGGGGACAAGGCTGAGGGATGTTTGGCCAGAGCTGCCATGGTGCACAGGTGGGTGCTGGTGGGGTCCAGAGCCAGGGGCCGCTTCCTGTGGTGAAGACTCATCAGGAATGAGGTGGGGCCCCAGGGTAGGTGGGCAATGAGTGGGCTGTAGAGTGGATTGTGACCACAGGGAGTTTAGAGTAGCCCAGTGCCCTGGGAGAGGGGGGGGAAGGTGTGGGCCTAGGCCCAGAGTGGAAGTGCTGCAGGATGAGGCCCCCAGGTGAGGAATGGGATGGACCTGCCAGTGTCCCTGGGGAGAGGCAGTCAGAGGGTCTCTGAGAGACAGGACACTGAGCCCAAGGGTAGTCTATATTAGAAAGGAGGGGCAGTGGAAGAGAAAATAGACCCGACATGCCCCAGTGCATACCTTGGGGAGGGACCTGCATGGTGGGGGTGCTTCTGGGAGGAGGGCAGGTCATATCTCCAAGGAGAGTTAAGGGGAGACTTCCAAACCAGGACAGGCAGGCTGAGAGAAGGTTGGCTGTGGGGAAAGTCTGGTGCTGACCACGTGGCTAGACAACCAGTTTGGACACCAGATGTCAGGAGTGGGGCCCACTGAGGTCATGGAACCAAAGGATGGGGTTAGGGCCAAGGATAAGGGCAACGGACCTCAAGCAGTTTTCTGGTTGGTGGGGGAGAGGGGAAGGCAGGAGCCAGCAGGGGAGGCTAGTGCTGAGGTCTGGGAAGGGGGGACTGAATGTCCCAGAACAAACTTGAATCAGAGGCTGACAGGAGAGGAGGGGACTTGGGCTAGGATCCAGGAGGAGTGGGTGCTGATGGCAGGGCCCCATGGGAGGAGGTCCTGAGACAGGAGAGCTTGGTGAGGGCCCAGCATGTGGGCAAGGGGTGTGAGCAGGCATGGACCATAAGGAAGGGATGCAGAGGGACCAGGGAGACTGGGATTCCTGTGCACAGGGAGAGTGGAGGCCACGAGGGAGTGAGGGTGGGATGCAGGAGAGGGGACAGGACAGTGTGGGTGTTGACCCAGGATGAGGAAGGCCAAGAGACTGCACTGGAGGGGAGGGAGGAGGAGGGGCACCAAGACAGGGGACAAGTCTTGACAAAGCTCTGAGCACCATGCCACAGCCTTCCCCTTGGTGATGGCAGGAGGACAGTGGGAGGGAGAGTCTCTGGGCAAAGACTCCTCAGAAAATTAGCATACTACTGGAAGTCTTAGCTTCAGCAATGAGACAACAAAATGAAACAAAAGGCATCCAAATTGGCAAGGAAGTACTCAGACTTTCACTCTTCTCAGAAGACATAATACTCTGTATGGAAAACTCGAAAGATTCCACCAAAAAATTGCTAGAACTAACACATGAATTCAGTAAAATAGCAGATTGTCAAATCAATGTACAGAAATCTGTTGCATTTGTATATGTGAATAACAAGGCAGAAATAAAAAGAAACAAAGAATCAATCTTATTTGGGGTTGCACCAAAAACAATAAGACACCTAGGAATAAACCTAACTAAAGAGAAAAAGTTCTGGACTCTGATAACTATAGAACACTTATGAAAGAAATCGAAGAAGACACAAAGAAATGGAAAAACATTCCATGCTCATGGATTAGAAGAACAAACATTGTTAAAATGTCTATCCTACCCAAAGCAATCTATACATTTAATCCAATCCCTATCAAAATACCACCAGCATTTTTTACAGAGTTAGAACAAATAATCCTAAAATTTGTATGGAACCACAAAGGACCCCAAATAGCCAAAGAAACTCTGAAAAGCAAAAAACTGGAGGCATCACGATTCCAGATTTCAAGCTGTATTACAAAGCTGTAGTCATCAAGACAGTATGGTCCTGGCACAAAAGCAGACACACAGAACAATGGAACAGAATAGAAAATCCAGAAATGGACCCACAACTATATGGTCAACTAAGTTTCGACAAAGGAGGATTGAATATCCAATGGAAAAAAAAGTCTCTTTAACAAATGGTGTTGGGAATACTGGACAGCAACAGACAGAGGAATGAAACTACATCCCTTTTCTACAGTATACACAGAAAGAAATTCAAAATGGATGAAAGACCTAAATGTGAGATAGGAAACCATTAACATCCATAAAAACTTCTTCTAGACACAGCACAAACAAAAGCAAACAGGAGCTACTGGGAGTCCATCAAGATGAAGACCTTTTGCACAGTGAAGGAAACAACCAACAAAACTAAAAGACAATCTAGAGAATGGGAGAAGATATTTGCAAACGACATATCTGGTAAAGGATTAGTTTCCAAAATCGATAAGGAACTTAGCAAACGTCACAACCAAAAATGCAAATAACCCAGTTAAGAAATGGGCAGAAGACATGAATAGATGCTTTTCTAAAAGAGACATCCAGATGGCTAACAGACATGTGAAAATATGTTAACATCAGGAGAATGAAATCCTGCTATCTGCAACAATGTGGATGGAACTGGAAAGTATTATGCTAAGTGAAATTAGTCAATCAGAGAAAGACAGGTTATCATATGTTTTCACTGTTATGTGGAACTTGAGAAACTTAACACAAGACCATGGGGGGAGGAAGGGGAAAATACAGTTACAAACAGAGAGGGAGGTAAGCAAACCAGAAGAGACTCTTAAATACAGAGAACTGAGGGTTGCTGCGGGGCGGGGGAGAGGGAAAAATGGGTGATGGACATTGAGGAGGGCACTTGTTGGGATGAGCAGTGGATGTTGTATGCAAGTGATGAATCATGGGAATCTGCCCCCAAAACTGAGAGCACACTGTATACACTGTATGTGAGCCAAGTCGACAATAAATTATATTAAAAACAAACAAACATGAAAAAAAAAAGAAAATATGCTAACATTTTGCTAAAATGAACAACCCAGGAAACAACAGATTTTGGGGAGTATGTGGAGAAAGGGGAACCCTCTTGCAGTGTTGGTGGGAATGTACTGGTGTAGCCACTCTGGAGAACAGTATGGAGGTTCCTTCAGAAAACTGATAATACAAATACCCCATGATCCAGCAATTGCAGTACCAGGTATTTACGCAAAGGGTACAAAAATACATATTTGTAGGGGTACATGCACCCCAACGTTTATAGCAGCATTATCAACAATAGCTAAACGATGAAGAGAGCCCAAATGTCCATCTACTGATGAATGAATAAAAAAGAGGTGGTATAGGGGCGCCTGGGTGGCGCAGTCGGTTAAGCGTCCGACTTCAGCCAGGTCACGATCTCGCGGTCCGTGAGTTCGAGCCCCGCGTCAGGCTCTGGGCTGATGGCTCAGAGCCTAGAGCCTGTTTCCGATTCTGTGTCTCCCTCTCTCTCTGCCCCTCCCCCATTCGTGCTCTCTCTCTCAAATATAAAATAATATTTTATCTCCCAAAAATAAATAAAAACGTTGAAAAAAAAAGAGGTGGTATACACGCGCACACACACACACACACACACACACACTCACACGCAGACACACACACATATAATGGAATATACATGATTTACCTTCAAGAAATTTCCACGTGCATTTGAAAAGAATATGTATTCTGTGGATGGCTGGAATGTTCAATAAATGTCAGATTTGTACTATTGGTTTATACTACGGCTCAAATCTTCTTTATGTTTATTGATCTCTGCATAGATGTTCTATCCATTATGGAAAGTGATATATTGCAGTTTCTGACTATTACTGTCATATTATCTGTTTCTCAATTTCTGTCTGTTTTGTTTTCATGTATTTGGTGCTGAGGTGACAATATATTCAGGATAATTTGACCCTTTTATCATTATAAAGTGATGCTGTTTATCTTTACTAGCATTTTTTCTTTATGTCATATACATTATTATGTATATTTATATACATAATATACAATATTATGTATTATTATGTATTATGTGCATGTATGTTATTCACATAACATATATTTATATATTTATATAATATCCTGGTCATGTAATTTTTTTTTGTTTTTGTTTTTGTTTTTTTGTTTTTTTTATTTTTTATTTTTATTTATATATGAAATTTATTGTCAAATTGGTTTCCATACAACACCCAGTGCTCATCCCAAAAGGTGCCCTCCTCAATACCCATCACCCACCCTCTCCTCCCTCCCACCCCCCATCAACCCTCAGATTGCTCTCAGTTCTCAACAGTCTCTTATGCTTTGGCTCTCACCCACTCTAACCTCTTTTTTTTTTTTTTCCTTCCCCTCCCCCATGGGTTCCTGTTAAGTTTCTCAGGATCCACATAAGAGTGAAACCATATGGTATCTGTCTTTCTCTGTATGGCTTATTTCACTTAGCATCACACTCTCCAGTTCCATCCACGTTGCTACAAAAGGCCATATTTCATTTTTTCTCATTGCCACGTAGTATTCCATAGTGTATATAAACCACAATTTCTTTATCCATTCATCAGTTGATGGACATTTAGGCTCTTTCCATAATTTGGCTATTGTTGAGA
>NW_024412727.1:0-7722 GCF_014898765.1 Herpailurus yagouaroundi | reverse complement strand
TTAACTGGACTGAGATTTCTTAGAAAAATACCATGCTGGAATTTCTCTTGTACAAAAGGGAAAAATAATTCTAGAATTTGACAACAGTAACCAAAATAGCAAAAAGGGGAAACAAGTGATCCTTTGGCACCTTTTCTGTGGCGTGTCTATGCTGGCACTATAGCTGAGTCTGGCGGTACTGATCATTTATTCCTACTGGATCAGCTACCATCCTCTTTATGGGAAAAACCTTCAACTGATCTTGGCAGGATCCACAGTGTACCTCCCGTCAAGATTCAAATCGATCCTGCAAAACTTCTCCCTAGAATTAATCAAAATCCTGTAAATTCAGAAGGCCTTCAAGGCATCAACACCCTAATAGAATGTTACAAGGCTCGTGGCCTCATTACCCCCTGCAGTAGTCCATGTAACACCTCTATGATACCTGTGAGAAAACCCAACTGCTGAGGATAGTACTTTGTCCAAGACCTCCGAGAAATAAATAGCACTGTTATCCCTCGATATACCCTTCTTCCCAAACCTCACACTCTACCAACATCCACTCCCACTGAAAGCAAAGTTTTCACTGTCCTTGACCTATGTGCTGTAGTTTTTAGCATTCCAGTTGATATGGACAGCCAGTATGTTTTTGCCTTCACTTGCAGGGAATGACAATACATCTGGACTGTAACCTCCCTCGGTTTCACAGAGTGCTTCGTGTCTCCCACACACCTGAAAGGCTGATTTGGATGATGGAAAGTGTTCTGTAGGCTCTACTTTGTTACAGTGTGTCTATGCTTTGCTTCTCTGTTCCCCTCCTCATGCCTCTTCACACGAAGACAGCATCCATCTGTGAAAACTTTTGGCTTTAAAAGGCCTATGAAGACTCCAAAGAAAAACTGCAGTTTGCTCAAACTCAGGTTAGGCATTTAGCTCACCTATTGTCAGAACAAGGCCAATATCTAGATCCAGGCAGACTCAAAGCATCCTCAATCTCCCACAACCTAAAATTACAAGGCTTTTACGAGGCTTTCTTGGACTGGCTGTCTACTGTCAAAACTGGATTCGAATCTTCTCTCTTGAGGCTCAGCTTCTATATGCTTTACTAAAAAAAAATGAGAATCCTAACCCTACTATTGAGAAAGAGTAGGGGGATGACACAGCCTCGGAAACTTTATACCTTTAATTTATGTTATATTGGCCATTATGTATACAAGAGAGCCTGGTCCTTACTCACGATCACCTTGCATGTCCTACCCCTGGACTGTCCTTCATCATCGGTCATGGGCTATGAGCCACCCCCCACCCTCCACCGACTCCATTTGGTAAGATGACCTGAACTGGATGAGGGACTTGTAAAGAATATTCATCTTCTTCGTGAAAGACTTGGTGGGAATGATGTAGGGATGCTTGTGAGGGCTTGGCAATTCAACTGCAAACCTGCCTGAGGACAGTGTCACATATCTCAAGTTTCTCAGGACATAATGTGCAGTGGGCTGTGTCATTTCCCTGTAATGAGGTCAGCTCATTACAAAGAAAGAGGATTTTTACACAAAGGCAGACGTATTGGGAGCACTGGTGCCTATCTTACAGACACAATGTTTTGAGCTCTGTGAAGGATGAGATGCACCCCTAAGTGTAGGTGCCTCAGATGTCCCGTCTGAAAGGGTCACATGCATTATATGACACAGACCTTGTGGTCACCATAGTGGAAGTACCAGTGAAGGATCCAGTGCAAAAATGGGGGAAACTTGAATCACGCAGGAATAGAAGGGAAGTTGAGCACAGTAAGCAGAGTTTGAGGAGGTGCAGAGGGGAGGGTGCTGGGATCAGTGAGATGCAGTTGGAGGCCATTCCTGCCCACAGCCTGAGCAGGGAGCATGAGATCCACACGGAGCTGCTACGTGGGATCACTCTCAGTGCACAATGCAGTGTTTATCTCCAAAACGTCAGTGCTGCCAAAGGGCACCTAGGCAATCATCTAAATGGATTGTTTTCTCCCTGGGCTTTCTAAAGGTTCTGGATATTTGTGGGAAAAATGCCCGGCAGATATGGGAAGTTTAATTTAGTCTTACGGAAATGCTTGTCTAAGTTCATATCCCTCAGTGAAACTAAAAGTGAAGAAAGGACCTAGGTCAGCTGAGTGCCTGAACTGGCTTTCAGCCGGAGTCAGACTCCAGTGGGTCAACCTACAATTCAGGGTTGGCCAAGATGCCACCCCTGCTGGACCCCTGTCATCACCCTGACTACAGCTTTCCATCTCCTCAGACTTCTCTCACAATATCCCAAGGTTTTTCCTGCGTTCCTGCTGTCTCAGCCCTAATACCAGTTCTCAGTGGGACCTACACAGAGCCTCAGCTTTGTTTTCTGTGAAACAGGGGTAATATTTGTTTCTAAGGACATTATGAATAGAAGACATTGAATACAGAATGCATCTGCAAAATGTCTGGGAAGTGTCCACTCACCCTTCTCAGTTTCAATTAAGATATCTCCACACAGTGATCATCAAAAAAAGACGGTCACGGAAGTTCATTAAACTAAGACTGTTAACACCTCAGCCCAGGGATTGGGAATCACTGATTTAAACAATAAGACAAAGACAGGCTTTTTCTATTAAAACTCAGGACCTACCAGACAAAGAAAGAAAAGATAATTACGAGAATGTGTATATTCATAGATCTACATCTGAGGTGTGAAGACAGTCATATTCCATTACGTATAGACTCACAGATGCAGCCACACACTAATGTGTTCATCTGAGGTCACAGATAAACTACAGAAGACAGAATGCATGTAGGAAAACATAAAACCCTAGGGAAATAACCCCAAGTCTCGTAAATCTCACTGCCTTATATGACAACCATTTTGAAATTTGAAGAGGACTGTGTGAGGTGACAGACTATGGTGATTATATATTTTAAAAAGGTGTGAGATCTGCTTGAATGCTTTCCCTGCCCACCCTGCGCCCTCTACCTTGTCCTACTTAGTATCTCCTAATACACCTTTCACCGTTCTCTGTTTCAGTGTCTGCTTCTAGCAGGACTTACTCTCACTCCCCATCGAGTACACACAGTGTGGTTCCTACACACACAGATAACAAACTAGCAGAAATTGCAGTGACAGAGGATAGTAACAAGCTCACCTTTTGTGCAGGGGAGCCTGAGAGAGTTTTCTGGGGTGGTGGTAACTTCCTGTATCTAGACTCATGGGGTGCTTGTGCTCATGTATTTTAGAAATATTCACTGACTCCCTGGTCAGATAGACAAGTATCTGTCCCTAGCATATGGCTGATTTCTAATGGTAAGGTATGGTAGGGTAAGGATGAGGGACGAGCAGTGACTGTGGGAGAGGAGTGAGGAGGCCACACATGGAGTCAGACCCTCTCCCAGGGTGCCAGGTCTCCACAGACAGCAACCTTGTGTAGGAGGACTCTGAGGAGCACAGATTTCTTGATCAGTCCTGTGAACTCCATAATCCTCCTCCAGATTTCTCACTGAGGGATGGACAGGGCAGAGGCCAGCAGCTGGAGGACGCCCTGATCATGGCTGGAGTGAAGCAGTGGACCTGGGGGATTTGGTCAGAGAAAGGGACAGGCAGAAGGTAGGGACAGGGAGTTTGAGAGACAAAGGGAAGAGAAGGGAATGTTTTCTACTGACTTCACCCACATTTCTGTGTGAACAAAAGGAGATTCTTGTCTCCAAGGGTAGGGAAGAGGGCTGGCAAAAAGACAGAGTGACATTCTCAGTTCAAGTGTCCAGGGTATCTGCCTTGCTCTTGAATACCTCACACAGGAAGCCCATGCTTTCTGTCATAAGTGGAGCTGCAGCTCAGACCATTTGGTGAAAACTGAAGCAATTATGAAGCCCTCATCATTAAAGCACTGCAACAAGATTATGTGAACATACAGAGAGATACAATAGAAGACAAAGTCCAAAGGTCGACAGACTGCAATACTTATGGGAATATAGACTATCGGAAAAGAAGGTACCCCAAGGTAGACATTCAGACACCTGGGCAATATCTGAAAAGGTAAAAAAAAAATTTAGTCCTTCAAAAGCAACATTAGCGTTAGACACAAAGAGATTGTGATGTAAGGTTTAGGGAGAAACCATATGATTTCATGGTGCTGTACCCATGAGATCAAGTCTCATCAAATTATACCCTTTAACTTGAGGCTATTCGTTATATGTAACTTATACCTCATCAAACAGAGTTTCAAAACATAAAATACTAGGAGAAAATGTGGGCAAGTTCCTTTCTAATCCTGAAGTGCATGGGTGATAGGAGTCTGTCCGCCCATGTCTCAAAAATCCAAAATAATAAGACATTTAAAAAATTAATAATTGCAGAGGAAGAGGACCCTGAGTTCACCCTGTCCCATGTTTTCAACTACATAACATCCACGTCCAAGTCCATAAACCACACAGCGATGCAGAGAGTGGCAGAACAAACTCTACACCTAAATAGAAAGAAGCTGCATCTGAAAGGTTAGGAAGGTCAGAAAGGTGGAGGGCGGCTGCCTGCAGGGAGGGCAGAGAAAGTGAGCCCTCACACCAGGGAGCTCACACAGGGAAGACGGATCCTCATAACATTTGGCTTCACAACCCAGAGGGGCTGAATTCCCTTGAGTTTGGATCCTGGAGCTTTGGAGGTCAGCTGACCCAGCACTGGGTGATCCAGGAGGGTGAGTGCGAGCCAGGTCCCGGCCTGTGTGGAGAGGAGGCAATGTAAACGTGGCAGTTTATGCAATGCGGAGGCAACAGGAGACAGAACTGTTCATGCTGATTTCTGAGTGCGTTGGGGGACTTCAACAATGAGGGAGGTCACACGCATCATTTTTATCCTGCACCCCCGCAAAACAAGCACAGAGGCACCTACCATGGGGTGAGGCTGCACAGACACTTGCTGCCTAACCCATTAGCAGCGGGCCAGTCCCAAGGGTTCACTGGGGGACTCACCCACACCAAGCCTGCTGGTCTCAGTGCTGGTCTCAGAGCAAACTTTGTTAAAACCACACAGGCACCCCGTGTGGCCAGCTGCATGCACAGCTGCCAAAGCATGCTGTGCACATCTGCACTGCACCCAGGTGTGTACCCCCCACCACCCTCATCTGTTTCACCTAGCCACGTGCCCCCAGCCACTGATGCACTCCGTGCAGAGCCTCAAGCCCCTGGCTGCCCTGGTCCATGGCCCCCAGCCACCAAAGGACATCAGGAAACCTGGCATAGGACTAGTAGCCCTGTGCAATTTTGCTAACACTCCTGCCCTGCTCCCAAGTTACCCAGCGGGCATATCACCCCACAGCTGGCCTGCCTGGGTCCCACTAATACCACTGAGAGCAAGCACAGCCCACAACAGGCACACAATCAGTGCAGACACCTACAATGAAAGGAAAAGTAACCCAGACACTACAGCAGGGAGTGAGTGATATCCCTAAGATATTCTCCTGAAGGTCCAGGTCCTGTAAATAGAGACGTGCACTGCTGAGGATTCCAGGACCTCTTATTCATAAATTCATTAGTTTCAAGAGCATAAGGCACAGCTGACTTTCTTAACACAGAGAAACAGAGCCAGAGAGACAGACAAAATAGGAACAAAGAGCTGTTTATCCACAATGAAAGACCTAGTCAGAGCCACAGCCAGAGATCTAAGCCAAAGTGATATAAGTAACATACCTGATACAGAATTTAAAGCAATGATCACAAGGATACTCACTGGAGTTGCAAAATGAGTACAAGAGTGAGACCCCTGACATAGAGAGAAGGAATAACACAGTAGACAGTGAGGATACAATATATGAGAAACATGTTCGCTGGAAGGAACAGAGGGACGCAAGAAGCAGAGGAACAAACTAGTGACCTCGAAGACCGAGTAATGGAAATTAATCACACTGAACCAAACAGAGAGAACAGAATTCTGCAACATGAGATGAGACTAAGGGGACTCAGTGATTACAGAAAACATAATAATATTAATATTATAGGAGTCCCAGAAGAAAGAGAAAAGGGGGCAGAAAATTAACTGGAGGAATTAATAGCTGAAAACTTCCCTAATTGGGCGAGGGAAACAAACATCCAGATCCAAGAGACTAGAGAACTCCCATTAAAATCAACAAAAGCAGTCCAACACCCAGACATATAGTAAGCAAACTTGCAAATTACAGTGATAATAAAGAAAAACTCTTAAAACCATCAAGACAAAAGAAGTCCTTACAAGACCCATAAGGCTAGCAACAGATTTCTGAACAGAAACCTGGCAAGCCAGAAGGGAGTGACAGGACATATTCAAAGTGCTGATTGGAAAAATCAGCAGCCAAGAATACTCTATCCAGCAAGGCTATCATTCAGAATGGAAGGAGACACAGTTTCCCAAACAAAAACTAAAGGAGTTTGTACCACTATACCAGTCCTTCAAGAAATATTAAGAGGGACTCTGAGTGCAAAGGAGAGACCAAAAGTGACAGTATAGAGGTACAAGACACAAATCAAGTAAAAAATGAATATTTCTGTAAAAAATCAGTTACGGAACTCAGAAAAAATGGATTTGAAATATAGTAACATTTACCCAAAACCTAGGGAAGAGAAAAAAATGGGTCCAAAGGTAAAAGACCATCAACTTAATACAATCTGTTAAATGCAGAAGAGGTTACATAAAAACCTAACAGTAACCATATATCAAGAAACAGTCGTAAATATGCAAAGAATAAAGAGAAAGAAATGAAAATGTATCACTAAAGAAAATCAGCAAAACATGAAAGAAAGACAAGAAAGGATCAGAGAAACTCATGAGAAACCACAACAAAACAGGTCACAAAATGGCAATCCATATATACATATCAATCATTACTTTGAAGGTAAATGGAATGAATGCTCCAATCTAGAGATGTACGGTGTAAGAATGGATGAAAAAACAAAACAGGTTTATATGCCTACCAGTGACCCATTTTACACCTCAAGAATGATAGTGAGAAGATAGAGAAACAGCACATAAATGAATGTCAAAAGAAAGCTGAAGTAGCAATACTTGCATCAGAAAAATACACTCAAAACAAAGTACATAATAAGAGACAGAGGAGGACACTATATAAGAGCAAAGGGTACAATCCAAAAAGAAGATATAACAACTGTAAATATATCCCACAATTGGGATTTATTCCCAAGCTGCAAGGGTGGTTCAATATTCGCAAATCAATCAATGTGATACAATATCTCAACAGGAGAAAGGATAAGAACCATATGATTGGGGCACCTGGGTGGCTCAGTCATTTAACAGTCCGACACCAGCCTCAGGTCTGGACCTCATGATTCGTGAGTTCAAGCCCCGAGTTGGACTCTGTGCTGAAAGCTCAGATCCAAGAGCCTGCTTCAAATGCTGTGTCTCCCTCTCTCTGCCCCTCCCCTGCTCACACTCTCTCCAAATTAATAAATGTTAAAGAAAAGAACCATACGGCCATTTCAATACATGCAGAAGAAAGCATTTGACAAAGTACAACATCCATTCATGATTGTAACCCCCTCAAGTCGGTTTACAGGGAACATACATTGATGTGATTAAGGTTATCCATGAAAACCCAGTAGCTAACATCATCCTTAATGGGGAAAATCTGAGAGCTTTTCCTCTAAGGTCAGGAACAAGACAAGGATGTTTATTCCCACCACTTTTAATAAACAGAATACTGGAAGTCCAAGCAACAGCAACCAGACAAAAAAAAAAAAAAAAAAAAAAAAAAAAAAAAAAAAAAAA
>NW_024412726.1:0-10588 GCF_014898765.1 Herpailurus yagouaroundi | reverse complement strand
TAATTATTGAATTCCCACACTGTGATAATGCCCGTTTCACAAAAGAGAAAGCAAAGAACAAAAAAGGTAAGGGGACTTTATTTGTTTCCCTATAGCTCAAGATGGAAGTACATAGTCAGATAGTTTTACACTAGAGCGTGTGTTCTCAAACGTGATGCTAACAACTGACAAACACCAGAGAGAGCAGAAACAATGGTGGAGCCCAGTGGAAGGCCGTGGGCTCAATCCCTCCTTGGCCTTAAAAGGTAGGCAGTATCTGTCTGCACTTGTCCACAGGTGGGTCATTGTTAGCATAGGCATAAAAATGTCTTGGCATCATTACTTAACCTGTGAACAAGTGGCAGTATGGCGCTGGTTGCAGAGAAAGAAATTTTGCCTACCACCAGGAAGCGATGTGTGAGAGGCAGTCTTATAAACTGGGAAATTAGTTATGCTGTACCTGGCAGCACCTTAATCTGGAAATACAAAATTCCATTATAAACAACCTATGCGTTTCCCCCTAAGAGCACAAAAAAAAAAAAAGAAAAAGAAAAAAAAAAGAAAAGAAACAAAAAAGCCCAGGAGGCAAGCTTACCCCATACGTGCAAGGAGGATGGTTTCCCACATGTCGTTTAAGAAGTGTCTTTTATGTGGATCAAAAGAAAATATAACTTTCTTAGGTAAGATTTAAGTGTCAAAGCATTCATTTTTGCCAACGCATCAACACAGTCATCTGCAGAATCACTTTAAATCTTATCTCACTGCCTCCCCCAGTTTTATTACAAATGGAGAATATATTTTTTTATGTAAGTCAATCTATGAAGTCCTAGGAGAAAACATGGGCAAATTATTCTTATAATCCAGAATGACAATGATCTTTCTAAAATAAGGGTGGACATTAAGCTCAGATGTAACGATAGTAGAGAAGGATCTTTTTTATTATATTGAACATATATTTTTCAAATTTGTAAAGAAAAAATAAAGACAAAAAAAGGAAAAGAATAAATAAAGTGAGGTGCCCGGGTGGCTTGGTAGGTTAAGCGTACAAATTCGACTCAGGTCACGATCTCATGGTTTGTGGGTTTGAGCCCTGCATCTAGCTCTTTGCTGAAAGCTCAGAGTCGGGAGTCTTTTTCAGATTCTGTGTCTCCCTACCTCTCTTCTCCTTCCCTGCTCTCACTCTCTCTCTCACACACACAAAATAAATAAACATTAAGTTAAAAAAATAAAAAAAAATTAAAAAAGGCAAATGAAAATTAGTGGAAATATTTGCACCACCAATAGAAACACAGAAGACGAATTCCCATAATGCTTGTATTGCTTTTTTTAAGCCACACTGTAAAACAAACAAAAATCCAATAGAAGGAATAGAGGAACGAAAAACGAGGTTCACCTGACAAGAAGCGTAAATGACTTTTAAAAACTGTAAAGACGTACAACCACAATTTTAGAAAGCAATTGCAAATAAAAATGAAATACTACTACTCTTCTATTGGACAAAAACATTGGTAATGCACACTATAGATAAGGGAAGAGGAAAGAGGCATTTCAGAAATGTAATTGGCGAACTGGTACCTCGTCTTTGGAAGACAGTTTAACATGATAATGGTAAAAATAACAGTAATAACATTTATTGACGATTTGGCATGTTGGACAGACACTGATCTATTTCACATAGTTTAATTTAATTATTCCTCATAACAACCAAATGAAGTGCTTTATATTACTACCCCTCTGAGAAATCAGAGGCACAAGAATATTAAGACATGTGCTCTGAATGGAGTAGCTGAATTCAAACTCAGTACTAAAAATTCACTTTAAAATACCAAACTTGACAATATCCATAAAAACTCAACATATTTATACCTGTTATCTGTACACCTTCATGAGGGTTAGGTTTTTCCCTATGACACAGAACAAGGAAGAACTATGGTTTTAACAGGGTAAAAGTGGATTTCTCTCCCCAATAAATGAACTTTGGATGTATACAGCTCAAGTCTGATTGGGCAGCTGTATTCTATGAAGTGCATAGAAATTTTGTTCCTACCAGCTCTTGCTGGAATAATCTCAGTTCATTTTCCATGCAAACGGTTTGGCCCTAGAGTTGAGGATCCAAGGCAGCATGTGAATGACATCAAAGAAAAAATAAAGGACACAAGGCACACAGCTGTCTCAACTTTCTCAGAAGCTGCCACATGACACTTCCTCTTATATTGTTTTGGCTGCAAGGGAAGCTGGGGTATGTAGTCGTAATTCTGAGTGCCCGTAGGCACAGCTCAGCGCTGGTAATAACCTGCAAGGGAAGGAGGTGGAGGAATGGATGTGGAAGAGGTTCTTTCTGTCCTACTGATACCACATTTCCAGTTCTAGGAAATTTCCCAAGATTTTTACATTACAAATCTTCCTTGATTTAGGATGGAGTCACCTCTAGATAAAACCAGTGTGAGTGGAAATTATTCTAAGCCAAAAATGCATGTAACACACGTAATGTGCTGAGTATCATAGTTTATTCTAGCCTCTATTATGTGTGTTCAGAATAGTTGCATGAGCTGAAATTATGAGACATCATCTAACACACAGCCTATGTTACATTAAAGTTTAACTGTCTCAGGTATTTCAGTGAATACTGTGTTGAAAGCATAAACACAACGGTTGTGTGAGTACAGAATGGCTGTAAGCATATAGATTGTTCACCACCATGATCATGTGGTGGACGGGGAGCTGTGGCTGGCTGCTCTGCCAGGCATCACAGGAGAGGGTCGTATCGCCTCTCGTTACCACTGGGAGAAGTCAAAAACTTCAATTTGAAGTACAATTTATCTTTGAAAACGTTTAATGTTTATTCAAGTTTTGGAGAGAAAGAGAGACAGAAAGAGTGCGAGTAGGGGAGGGGGCGAGAGACAGAGACACACACACAGAATCTCAAGTCAGCCCCAGGATGCAAGATGTCAGCATATCCTGAGGCAGGCTTGAACTCACGAACCGTGAGATCTTGACATGAACTAAAGCCAGATGCTTACACCACTGAGTCAGCCAGGTGCTCTTCAAAGTACAATTTGTTAACAATGCTATCATTTTCACACCATTGTAAGGTCCAATAACTAGAAGTCAAACAATATTAAGCCATGGACTGCTAATCCTCCATTCATCCTTGCAGATATATTTTTAATCATCCTATATCTGCCAGTAAGCTCACCTCCATGGACTGCATCGTTGAGGCTTTCTTGTCGTCTGGCTTCCATCCATAGTTGGCAGGTATACTAATAGGTAGCCAGAGAGCAAAAGAAAAGCAGTCATTATATGTACTCTGAACCTTGGAATTTTGGCAGTGGCTTATTCCTCAGTCTATGGCCACATCACCTGTTAGGTGGCTTCTCTCCCAGCCGTGGGCTCATTGGCTTCTAGTTAACACTTGTCCTTTCCTTGCCTTTGGTGCCTGGGAGAGGTGAAGTCTTCTCTTGCTAGTCCCCAAGGACTCAACCACTTAGTTTGGAGCCCGTTTATCTCACCAGCCCCTGTGTTCATAGTTCCTCCATTAAACTCTTTCCAGGTAAGATTTTCGAGGCACCACCCACACTCTGCTGGACTCTGGCAGGCAAACATATGTACAAGGACTTTCACTGCAGCATTGTTTTCTATAGTCGTAGACTACAAACAAATTAAATACACATAAACAGGGGACAGATTACGTACCTCTAATGCAGCCAGGGTAGGAAATACCATGAAGTATATTTAAAAAATAATGTCCCATTGGACCAGACACTTTAATTTTTAAGAGGGCAAATCTCCTGTCATACCTTTTAAGAATATATATATATAATATACATATACATATATATATACATATACAAATATACATATACATATATATACATATACAAATACATATACATATATATATTTATTCATGTGAGATATGCATAGTATATACCCTGTGATTCTGGAAAAAAACCCTACAAACTGTTAAAAGTGGTCTTCTGGGGAAGAATAATGGAGGCCTAGCGAAGACATAGATTTACTTTCATTGAATAACTTTTTTTGCTACTATAGGAATGTTTACCATGTGTATATTACCTTTAAAAAGCTCGTTTAAGGAAAAAAAAAGTTTTCCTTAGGATATATATAGGGAAGTTTATGAACATGACCATTACACTCCTCTGATATTTCAATATTGCAGTTTGGATCCCAACTTCCTCCCCTCCCTACTCTGCCCACCCTTTATCCTTTCCCTCCATACAGGGTCACTAAACCCTCTTTTCTCATACAGGACAGCACTTCCGGGACTACTGTGGTCCTTACTGTGTGTTCCCCATGCTGTCACGGCTCTCACTGCACTTGAGTTTCATCATGTCCAGAATCATCTTACATCATATAGTTCTTAAAGTTAAGCTTACAAGGCTTGGCCTCTTAGGAAATTAAATTACCTTTCATTATTCTTCAAAAAAATCTTACTCTCAGCTGACAACTCTTAGAATATGGTAAATTCTCCCACGATTGGCTAAAGGACCCTCCAGTTGAAATCAAATGCTCTAGTGTTACTCTGGGTTGAATTCATAGGAACAAAAGTCTTTCTTGAGCCCTTTGTCTTCAGACCCATTCATTCCATTATTTCTCAATTGAGCATCAATTTATTGAGTGTCTATTTTATCCCAAACTGTAGGAGGTGCTAGACCTTAATGAATGGATAGTCCTGGTCCACAGAAATATTAAGTCCTATTGGAGACATGAAAGTGTAAGATGTGTTGGGGCACCCGGGTGACTCAGTTGGTTAAGGGGATGACTTCAGCTTGGGCCTTTATCTCACAGCTTGTGTGTTCAAGATCCATGTAGGACTCTCTGCTGACAGCTGAGAGCTGGAGGCTGCTTTGGTTTCTACACCTCCTTGTCTCTCTGCCTCTCACCCACAGATGCTCTGTCTCTCTCTCTCCTCCAAAAATAAAAATAAATAAATAAAAAGTAAACATTAGGAAAAAAATTAAGTGTAAGATGTGTTCACACACCTCTTTTGTGAAGCTCACACACTTCAATTGAAGTGTGCATAGAGATTAGAGTCGGGGCATAGAAAGAGAGTGTTGGATCAGGATAAGTAACTAGAGCAACTTTCTAAGAGTATGAATGACGGTGGGTAGTAATAAAAGGTGAGTCGGGGTGCCCTAGGAGGCCTCGTGAAAGGGACCTGATGTAACACATTGGAAACAACGTAACTTGAAGCAGGAAAGCAGGACACTTGAAGTAATGTATGACCTTTGATAGAAGAATAAAATGGTGAGTTAGGATGTCAGATGACATCATCAGTGTCGTCATCAGCCTGGAAATAATCAAAAGGGAAGTGGAAAGGGATCAATTAAGAGTGTCTACTACAACACCAGACACATTAAAGATGCTCAATATCACTAATCAGAGAAACGTTAATCAAAACTACAATGACACATCAATTCACACCCGACCGAGTGGCTAATATCAGCAAGACAAGAAATAACAAGTATTGGTGAGAAGGTAAGAGAAAAAGTAACACCAATGTACTCTTGGTGGGAAGGTAAATAGGTGCGGCCACTCTAGGAAACAGAAGGCAGGTTCGTCAAGAAATTAACTCAGATATACTATATCATCCAATAATTCCACTACTGGGTATTTACCCAAAGAAAAGGTAAACCCCAATTTGAAAAGAGGCATGCACCTCTGTGTTTATTAAAGCATTATTTATGATAGCCGAGCTATGGAAGCAGCCCAAGAGTCTGTCAACAGATGAATATATAAAGAAATGTAGTGTCCATATAATGGAATATAATTTAATTGTAAAAAAAAAAAAAAAAGGAATAAAACCCTGCCGTTTGCAACAACATGTGTTAACCTAGAGGGTATTATGCTACATGGGATTATTCCAATAAAAGTAAATACCATATAATTTCACTTTTATGGAGAAGCTAAAAAACAAAACAGAAAAAGAAAAGACAGATTCTTCAATACAGAGAACAAACTTGTGGTTACAAGAAGAGAAGTGGGTAGGGTGTGTGAGATAGGGAAAGGTGACTAAGAGTTACAAACTTCCTGTCATAGAATACATAACTTACAGAGATGAAAAGTACAGCGCAGGAAATATAGTTGACATCACAACAACACGATATGTTGAAAAATAAGGATTACACTTACCACGGACAGCACTGAATAATGTATAGAATTATCAACTCGCTATTTTATACACCTGAAACTAAAATAACACTGTATGTAATCTATACTTCAGTAATAGAAAATTAAAAATGAAAAAAAAAGGTCATCTATTACCGTTGTTATCTGGGAAAGAAAAAAAGAGAGAATAGGTTAGATATTTGATAGTTATTTTAGCCTGCCTTAAAATATGTACCAATTAAGATGCTGTATGAAAACATACCCATGGTGATGGGGAAGACATCTAGGCATAAAACAATAGGGCATATTAAGGAATTTGCTGATACTTGATCATGAGGGTGTCTAAGGGCATGAACAATTGGCCCAGGACCAGTAAGGATGCAAAGGTGGGGGCAGGGTGTGGATGGGAAAGGTGTTTTCTCTCATGCTGCAGTGTGGGGGAACCACAGCTTGGAAGGCAGTGATGTAATAACTTTTGCATGTTACAAAGTCCACTCTAAGGGGAGTAGAGATATGAGCTCCATCATGAGGCTCCACTGATGCCAAGCAAAGATACAGAAGGGTGAGGCATAGAGGAAATGTGGTTGCCATAGTATCCACAGAAGTGAGTTACTAATTGAATCATACTGGTGAGGGAATGAGAGGACTTACACTAGGATAAAGAATAAAAAATGGAGAAGGAAATTTTGGGAACATGTGCTCCTTTGTGGTTCTTTGTGAGATGACCTCTTCACAAAGCGTAGGACACAGTCAAGAATTGGAATGACTCAATTTCTCATTTTTACTTATACTCTCTCCCTATATTCAGTGTGATTTTTCTCTACTGTGTAATGCCTGAACCTCTTGTCTCCTTCCTACTCCAACCTTGCCTAATTAATACCTAGTCACTCTTTAAGGATTAGTTCAAGATACCACCCCATCTGAAAAGTCCCTTTCAACACTTCATCTCCTACCCCTGAAGGCTGAGTTACATGGATTTTCCTTTCACACTCTCCTCATGCTCCGTGCATCTTTGGACCATTACACCATATTTCTGTCTCCCCTACATGATTGTAAGCTCCTTGTGATTGTAGGCGCCTTGTGAGTAGGGTCTACCCCCTCATCTCTAATGTCCCAAGCATATAGCACAGTGCTTCGTAGGACTCAGTTGGCTCTCAGTGATTGCCGAATGAATTAATGAATCTAGAGTGGGAATAGGAAAATTTTCGCCTCTCATATTGGGGTTGGGGTTGAAAGTTGTGTTGAAAGGTGTCATTATGAGGTCTGAGTGAGAGTTAGAAGGTGTCTACAATCTACGTTCTATCTTTGAGACAAGAGCCATTTGCCAGGGAAAGGTGAAAAAGATAAGTTGAGGGAAATGATGGAGGTATGGAATAGCTGCTGTGGGGAGAAGACCGCTTAAGATTGGCAAGAAGCTCTGGGGGTATGTTGACATCCGCAACCCTAAAATTAGAGTGAGTGACCCTAGTGACTGTGAGTCCCTGTAACAGTTCACTGGGCTGAGTGAGACAGAGGATGGGCTGACAGAGTGGAGGACTCATCCAAGCTTCAAGGCCACCAAAGCAGATGCAGCAGAGGACTAGGAGTTCCAGCACAAAGTGACATACTGAGGTGTATACACTACATTTGGAAGGGAAGTGGAGCCACAAGGGATGATATGCAGGGAAATGAGAGGGAGGAATGAGGGACCACAAGTCTCTATCGGGTTGAAGAAGAGAAGTTGTGAAGTCGACTAGTGAGACACCTGGTTAGGGGAGGTTATCTTCTCAGATATTGGCACGTTAAGTTTGACATTCTAGCAAGAGACATCTGGATGATCATAGAGCTCAGAGTACCATCACGGAAGTTAGCTACTGGAGGTAACTGACTCTTAAGGTTGTAGGAGCCACAAAATTTGAAGAACCCTGAAGCTACATTGCTAGAGCAATTTTACCAGGATTCTGAAATTGCCCACAACAGATATAGGAGCAACGTGAGAAGAAAGTAGTGTAGGAAGGAACTCCAGAAATTTCCATGAAGAAAAGAGTGGCACTCTGGGATTGAATAGATGGACTAAGGAGGTGAAGGCAGGAATTTCAGGGGAGTAGAAAGATCATGGCCTGGAGGTGGTAACAAGGGGCCTGTAGATCACTATCCAGCCTCTCCCTTAATCCTGAAGGAATTTTCTCTCTGCTGGAGAAATGTCTCCAACCTCTAGATCCTACACAGCATTTATGTTTGTTCCTCATTCTGGCATCTTGATTCTGCTTGCTGAGTCATCACTTAAATGGAGTCCCCAGTCTAATTCTTTTTTTTTTTCCATGGGCATCACTACATGTCCCAGAATGTTATGACATCAAAACGAATATGGCCTGTTTTTCATTCCTTCATGTGACCAATGGGACCAAGTCTACTGGACGTAGACTGAGTTTCACTCCAAATGATGATGGACTCAACATGCTACTTTGCCCAAGAAATATACTTGTATCTTAGAAGATCCTCCCAGAAATAACAGTGTTACCCAACGCACCCAGCAGACTTGGCAAGTAAGGCAGCCTGCTAAGAACACATCAAAATGCAAACATGTTTTCTAGTGCTGCATCTTTTAGCAGGTAGGCAGGTAGTCCAAAGCGAAAGAAGTAAATTATTTTAAGTTAGGGAATGAAAGGCAGGTAAACTGCCATAAAGGTATTTTAAACTGTTGGGAAAAAGGAGTAGAATATGAGTGTCATAAACTCACAATCATTCATACAGGACATCATACATATATTCCAGGAATTTTAAGATAGTAACATGTGGTTCATATGGTAGAGAAAGCGCCACTATTGCCACTCTCTTTATCCTCTGCCAATACGTGGTCACCATGAAAGCTGCCTGACACCTACTAAAAAACCCAATTAATAACAGATGACAATGGAGCGCCCATGATATACCATGGTAGACATGTGTGGGCAGGGGTTAGGAAGCTCAGAACATGGTCTCTCCCATTAAGAAACCTGAAACGTAAGGGAAAATGAAATGAAACCAATAAGAGTTAAAACCTGTGTTAAAATAATTTGTTGACTTCTAGTCAGCATCAAGAATCAGATATGTTATTTCTGTGGAACTGTGAACATTGCCTCTGTGTTAGAGAGTTCTCTTGGGTTTTATAATGTTGTGAAAAACTGGCCTATCCTGATCCTGGGCAATTCCCAAACTTGTGCATTGTGACACAAGCCTGCCAGATCAGCGGGATCCTTATATGCTGCTTCCTGCAGAATGAGCTGGCAGTTTTATCTGTCTCCACACCACCTGGCTTAGCAAATTAGATCATATTAGGGCTATTCTCTCAGAGACAATAAGAGGCATCTGTAACTGAAAGAGACCATGATGATACCTTCTAAAAAGACTTTGAAGAGTAAAAAGGTCAACAAGACGAGTATAACTATCATCATTGTTTATTTTTTTTAACCCGTCCGTCTCTTCCCCTGTTATACATGCTACCCTTTAGTAAAATTAGAAAAGCAACACATTTCTTTTATCTTGGCACAGAGTGTTGTGAGAAAGAGTAACTTACATTATGCAGCACATTTTTATGTACAAAATCCTTCTGCATATATGAACTCTTTTGGTCCTAAAAGCAAACACTATAGAAGTAAGAATTGTTGACACAATTTACAGAAGTTCATTTGGGGTTTCGGCTCCATTCACTCCACCACTACAGGTGAGGAAACAGTTACCTTTCTCACTCTCATGAGCAGGAGTTCCCCTCCTTATAGATCAGACCATTCTTGTTGTAAATGTCACCACTCTTTCTAGGTTCTGCCTCTCCTACCTGCCAATTCTTTTGCTCATTGTCTCCATTCAATTCAATTCAATTCAATTCAATTCAATTCAATTCAATTCAATTCAACTCCATTCAACTCCATTCAATTCAACTCAATTTAATTGACAATTAACAAAGCCTACCCATAAGTCAAACTGTATACTAGGAACTGCAATGACCAAATTGACCCCCTCAAGGAGTGACCAAATCATCTAGGGAGACAGGGATCAAAATTATTACAATATGGCAACTAGTATGGTACAGGGCACTGCACATGGTACCACAAGTGTTCCAAGAAGGGACTAATTAACTCTGCCTGGTGGGATTAAGTATGTAATGGTTGAGGCAAATTTGAAATATGAGTGATCAGGGTAGAGAGGGCTTGTCAGGCAGATGCAAGCTTAATTATGCCAAGGTAAAGAAGTGGGGAACCGCAGGATTTTCCATCTACTTCCTGCACATAGCAACATCCTATGTAATTGGAGGGAAGCAGCACAAAAGTTACTTGATGGCCACTGACTCAAGTGAGTCAGAAGGCTACTTCCTCACACCCCTAGACCTCTAGTTCACAAATTCCTTCTCCGCAAACTTCCAACTGTTCCCAACCCTTCTTCACTCTGATCTTATAACTTTGCCTATTACTGCACTGAGAAAACCAGGTCAGTGAAAAGAGAATTTGCAAAATCACCTATCGCATCT
>NW_024412725.1:0-22752 GCF_014898765.1 Herpailurus yagouaroundi | reverse complement strand
CCCCTCGGCCTTTCCTTTCTCACCTGCCTCCTCTTCTCTACTTGTTCATCCTAGTGGCTGCGGGAAGATCTCCACAAACTGTGTCCTCTTTCAACATTTCCTGGGTGGGATAGTTTTAGCCCAAGACACTCAACCCTCACCCTTTACCCTGAGGCCAACTATCCAAAAAGGATTCCTATCCAAAAAGAATTCCTAAGTGATGCTTACATTTCCACGAGCAGCCATTTTTGTCTTTGGAGACTGGATCCCTTTAAAAATGCAAACGCTGTATGATCTCACTTATATGTGAGTAGAAAACAAAGACAGCCCAAACTCACGCGTGCGAAGAACAATTCGGTGGTTGTCAGAGGTGGAAGGTAGGGTGTGAACAAAATGTGTTCAAAAGGCACAAACTTCCAGTTATGAAATGAGTAAGTCCTGGGGATGTACTGTGCAGCATGGTGACCGTGGTTAACAATACTGTGTAGCAGTACTGAAAAGTTCCTAAGAGACTAGCTCTTAAAAGCTCTCATCACAAGGAAAACAAATGTGTAATAGTGTGGTGATGACTGTTAGCTAGATTTATGGTGATGATCATTTCACTACACCAATTTTGAATCATTATTCTGTATACCTGAAACTAACATAATGTTATATGTCAATTATATATCCATTTGAAAATGCAAATGCATGTGGAGTAATCGATTTCTAGGATATACGGAGAGCTCGGGAACGGAGACTATGAGAGCGGGCACCAACGACACAACCTTGCAGCCGTAGAAGAAAACATAGGCACACTATGGATCAGAAATACATGAGCAAGTATTATATACAGGTGTAATATATGTGTGTATATGTGTATATATAATCGTATGTATAATAATATGTATACATACATAATAACGTGTATGTACCTATACATACATCTGTGCCCATATGGGTGTGTGTAAACATATGTGTGTTTGTACGTCTGTGTGTGCATGTGTGTATGTATATGAGGGGTGTTTATATATGTGTGTAAAAATGTGTGTGTGTTTATATATGTGTGTGTATATCCACCGTGAGTGTGTGTGCCTGTGTGTATAAAATATACGGATAGTGACAGCCAGGGCCTGCTGTTTTCTTAAATCCTACACAGCTTTTTTGCATACCCATCTGCATGATCCGGAACCAAGAGTGGCAAGAATCCTGGGAGGAAGCTCCTTGGCACTCTCAGCGACGGTGCTCCTCAAACAGACCCCGAAGGGCCCCTAGCATCTGGGCCAGACCCAGGGCAGGGCTGTGATTGCCCTGTACACAACATCGTTTTCCTACCATAGCAAGCAAGGACTTGGGAATCCATAATTCAGTAGCTTTAGGTTTGGCACCATTTGCAGTCCCCCTCAAAGTTCCCTTCAGTTTGCTCCCACACATTTGTACCCAGGTCCCCAAATTCTGCCCTTTGTCTCTATACAGTCCACCCTCCTCAGCCAAGTCCCCGGAATCCCACTGCTCGATGCACCCGACACATCCTGGGGCACGTCGCTTGTATATGGGTGTCTCCAGACAGTGTAGGAAATATTCCTGGAGACAGAGTTTGCAACAAGGAGGTCTGCTCCTCGGGAGCCCTGGCCCGACCTGCCCACCTGACTCTTCTCTTTTGTCTAATCAGCTCCGAGTCATGGGTACGAGTGCCCAATATACTGCTCCTCTCTGATATTTGGTGAGCAGACCCCCCCCACCCCTCACCTCACAAACTGCCAAGATTCGTGATAGATTCCGTCACTTCCCTTCCCTCATTTGCTGGGTGGTCATCTGTCTTTCCTAAAGTCCTTCCCGCACAGTCTCTTTGTATCCACATACGACCCCCAGGGCATTTGGTGGGAGACAGTGTGATGCCTGAAATAGCAAAAGAGAATCAATACAGAGGAGGTGGGACCTTATTAGCACAAAGCAAGTCCAAGGCAAATAGTTGTACAAACTGCCCTTCGCTCCCCGCCTTTGGGTAGAATCAGATGCGCCACAGAAAGAGTCTAGACTTGGGTCTGCTTAGGTGGCCAGAGCTGACTCGGGTACACAGCGTTCCTCCCAGCTTACAGGAGGTGCTGCTCACATCAAAGAAAATCCGATACTTTGGAATGGGAGAATATCAGAGGAAAGAGTCTGTGATACGGCCACCGTGTAGTTCCTGGGTAGAACTTACAGATCTGCCACAACCCAATCACCATTAAGTTCCAGGCCTTTGAACTTTGTTTTTCTGCTCCTCTGCCCCCCATTCCAAGCCACTACCTCCCCTCCCGCTCCCCAGGTGGGAGTGGTCACATAAAAGAGCTTTCAGCCAGTTACTGCAGACACTCACCTCAGACACCTTCAGAGGTAGGTGGGGGTAAGGGTCTTGACGCATGACGTTTTATCTGTGGCTTCTTGGAGGAGTTCCCGGCCCAGGTGGTGTCGACACCATTTCTGTGAGATGGGGATTGTTGTCTCTGGTGTTCAAATAAGAAAATTGGGAGAGAGGTGACATACCTGTCTGAGGTCACACAAATAAAAGGGGCAGACGTGAAACAAGACACCCGTATCGCTGACTCTAACTAAATCTGACACTTTCTCCTCTTAAACATTGTCTGGAAAGCCGAGGACCCTGAATTCTGAGGGGAGCAGTAGTTCTGGGTCTTCGTGATGCCCAGGGGCCTTGTCATCACCCTACACTCTGTCTCAAAACATGCCCAAAGAGTCGCCCAGAATTCTCTATGTGAGTAGTGCCCAGCCTGGGCGTGATTCTATTTCTCTTCTCTGGCTCAGTGAGGGCACCTGAGGTGTGCGGAGAAGGGGATAGGACACCCCCAGGATCCTCAACACCCTTTAAGGGCAAGTAAGGAACGCAGAAAACTGGACTAAGAGCAAGGCCTTGTCAATGAACAGATCTCAAAGTTCTGGACAACTTAGGTGGAGAGTGCTATTTTTAGATACAAATAAATAGCTGCATGGAACCCCTGGCTTTGGATTTACTGTGCACCAGTCTTCCTCCTTCTTTGTGCAAAAGGCAGTTTCCAGGACCCCAGCTCTACCCCGGTGCGTGCTCACCTTCACCCAGCTACCTCCTACCTCAGATCCCCACCTGTAAGTGGAGGACGGAGCGTCGGCGTTGCGTGTCTCTCTTGCCGTGTGCCGATGCCCTCAGAGGACCACAGAAACAGTCTGAGCCAGGCTCAGGAATCGGACACCCTGCCACCTTGAGCTGGCGTGCTTGTGCAAACAACGTGAGTGATTTATAGGATTTCTGGAAACCTGTCGTGCTCGAAGAGAGTTTGCCTTTGCCCTGGAGCTTCACCAGTCAGGTTGCATCCTCTGGTAAACACTGCCCCGTGGCAAATGAGCCCCAGTGCCTTCACTTGGCAGTTTTCCTTCATCAAGCCGTGCTGAGGCAGGCTGGCAGGGACACAGTTTCTGAATGGAGAATGTGGGAGCGCAGATGTAAGCACCTAAGAGTGGAAGCCCCCCCGGCATCTGATCTTTTACATTTAAAGCTGCTCTCCTTTGTTTCTCCCCACAATCTCCTTCTCTCCTCTTCCCTTCAGGTCTCCTAAATCCAACCTGCTCAAAGTCAGCATGCCAAAGATCCACATGCCTAAAACTTGCATTTTTCCGGCTTCTAAATTTCACTTATTCTGAAAGGAGAGTAAGTTTCCAAAGGCCCCTTGGAAGCATTTCGCACCTTTTAAATGATCTGTATGACTTACACCTGCTTTTGAGCAGAGGCATTTTGGTTGATTCGTCCAGAGCAGCGTTTTTCAGTAGCATTTTATGTGATGATAGAAATGTTTGATGTTTGAGCTGCCCAATGTAATAGCCACTAGCTACGTGTGGCTATGGAACGCTTGAAAGGACTGGAAGCTGGATTTCAAGTTGACTTAAAATAGTCACATATGGGAAGGGCCACCATACTGGACAGGGCAGAGGAGTCTCTTCTGCTTGGTTGAAAACTTCCGAGCAAATATAAAGACTTTCAGGGACAAGGACAATCATTACCTGTGACGATGCAATCATAACATTAGAATTTTGATCTTTCCTTGGGCTCTTTTGTTTTCCTTCCTTTCTGGTTTCAGGACGGCAAAGCAGAAGATAAAGGTTAAAGGGGGCAGACAGTAGAGCACTGGGAAGATTGACTGGTAATTATCTTCCCCCCACCCCCCAGCTGCCAGTTGTCAGCAGGCTATTTCATC
The DNA here is from genome assembly GCF_014898765.1 of Herpailurus yagouaroundi. Classification (NCBI taxonomy): domain Eukaryota; kingdom Metazoa; phylum Chordata; class Mammalia; order Carnivora; family Felidae; genus Herpailurus; species Herpailurus yagouaroundi. The sequence goes on along the minus strand of NW_024412725.1, from coordinate 18,571 downwards.
TTCTGCTTCACTCTTTTTTCCTTAACGATTTCCTTAACCATCTCTGGGGATTGATCGTGATATTTATAGTTGGCTTGTTGGCATGACTTGTGTGATGTGATCAGATTATTTTGTCTCCCTTGTGTGTGTTCTTTATTCAGAATGGCTAGTTGTTTCTTTTCTCTTCCTGGAAGATGTAGGCAGGAGCCCCACCTTTTGTGTGACTGCTCAGTCACAAAACATCTCAACCTAATAGTTAAATGTGCAGGTCCATGTAACGAACCACAACTCCACCAATTGTTGAGAACTGTGGACTCGTTCCTCCCTCAGAAGCTCCAGTTGTGGAAAAGGATGTGATCGGTATCTCCATCTTGGGCTCTTTGTGATTCTCTTCTGTCACCCCCATCTGGCTAAAAAACTTTTCTGCTTCCTAGAGAGTAGAGGCAGGGAGAACCAACAGGAGGAAGTAGGACAGCTCTCACACAGTAGATGCTATCCTAAGCTGGCTTTGTGCTGCTGGCGCCTTTTCGCGGGAGATTCCAAGGGTTCGCTGCAGACACAAAACACTATCTGGCCATTTACAATTTAGATGTGCCCCAACTGCAGCCCTCTTCCCTGCTACTAAAGGCCATTCTGGCCAGATCCCTCACCCTTTAGAGCCTTCAATCATGACTCAGATCTGTGGTGTCCCTACAAACTTCTGGGACACACAGTAAGCTCTATGAGGAGTATCCACAAAGCCTTTTCTCTCAACTTGGAATTAGAAGACAGCTTCCCTGCTTCCCGAGCAGAGCTTTGTGCCAATAAAATCGTTGAAGGCCTCTCTACAACTCCTTTAACTGTGGGTCATCTGATTAGATCAACGTTTAAGAGGTCCCTGACCCGTTCTTGGCTGTCAACTTTCTCAAGTCCTACTGAGTAACCCATCTCTCGTAACTCATTTTGAGTTCACTCTGGTACTCTGTCATAGCGTCTAGACTAACACTTCCATTATACTATCCTATTACATATGTTCTGAAGTAAAAAAAAAAAAATATATTCAGGACACTTGGTGGGTTCTATTATCCAGGTTCATAAAAATATTGAGGGCAACAAAAAGGATACACATACAGCACTGGTTATCTCTGGGTGGTGCAATTACGAATGCCTATCTATTTCCTTCTTATATTTTTTGTTGTTTGACTAGTTATACAAACTGAAGATTTATCGATTTTTAATCAGAAAACGCAATGCATTTTTATTTTTTATTAAATATAATTTATTGTTGAATTGGTTTCCGTACAGCGCCCAGTGCTCATCCCAACAGGTGCCCTCCTCAATGCCCATCACCCACTTTGCCCTCTCCCCCACCCCCCAACAACCCTCAGTTTGTTCTCAGTACTTAAGAGCCTCTTATAGTTTGCCTCCCTCCCTCTCTGTAACTTTTTTCCCCCTTCCCCTTCCTTCCCCATGGTCTTCTGTTAAGTTTCTCAGGATCCACATATGAGTGAAAACATATAGTATCTGTCTTTCTCTGCCTGACTTATTTCACTTAGCATAATGCCCTCTAGTTCCATCCATGTTGCTACAAATGGCCAGACTTCATTCTTTCTCGCAATGCACTTTTAAACGAAAAAATTTTGCAAAGGAAGTGGCTGTAATGTGAGATGGGGAAGTAGCCTTGGGAAGCCAATGGCTAGTTTGACATGTTGTTGGGTGACAGAGGGTGTAAAGGGACAGTAGGAGAAAGAATAACCCAATATTCATAAGCATGTTCTCTCTCTTTCTGATCCTACTCTCCTTAATTCCTGTTGTACCTCTGGCAGCATTGGGAGAAGACCAGAACTTAACCCAAACACGCATAGAGACTACCACCATGAAGCCCTGGATTCTCCTACTCAACGTGATCATCTATGGGGTTGTGATGCCTCTGCCTGTGCTGGGAGGCCTCAGGAACAAGACATTTTGTAGGTGGTATGGCGAGGGAGGAGGGGCCTCTGCCCAGGCCCGGGATGTCTGGTGTAGCTGATTCAGGGACCACCTTTCCCGGATCCCAACCCTCCTTAGAGCTGAGACACCCAAGAAAGATTTTGGTTGGATGTTGCCAATCAAGTGCCCCTCCATGCTCCCCCTCTCATCTCTGAAAGCAACAATCATGGGTATATGGAAAGGGAACATAGTTCAGTCCATAAGTCCATTCCATAAGCTTGTGGGAAATGATATTTGACAAAGGTAAACTACCTTAGGTAGGGGAAGCACCAACACAGAGCTTCCCTCTGAGCCCTTCTTTCCGGAATCTCTGTGCCTTTGATGAATACCAAAAGGGCAATATTATTTCCTTGGAATATGAAAACTGGAAAAAACTAATAAGGGATCCTTAGAGTCTGAGTTTGGGGTCAGAGGATAAAATGGGGATAGTAAAAGGAGGGCACTGGGAATCTGGGGAGAGGCTGAGTGCTTAGGTGGTACCAGCAAGGAAGCAAATAGACAAGAGGAATTATAGGTGCCTATTCTCCCCCAGCTCAGTCTTCCATTCTACAAACTGGGTGTGGAAATTGGAGCTACAGTATATTGCAGGTCCTGAAATCCAACGTCCCATGAGAATAGACTTGGTGAAGTGGTGCCATTAGATGATGAGGTTGTCCTGGGTCCTATCTTTAGGGAGCTTGGGGAGGACCCGAATGCCGGCAGTGCTGTAGGGATGTGGGGAGAGAGGGAAGGCATGGCACGCAAGAATGGTCTCCTGTGAACAGACACAACTAGAACTCAAGAAAAGGATTTTCTTAAAACGCAGAGAAATGTTTTGTTTGTGACTTCAAGCTCAGGTTCCAGAGCTTGGGGATAGTTAAGCTTGAGAAGGGTTTCTTCTCTAAGTTGTGGGTGGGTGGATCTGCCAACATCTATCGTCTCAGTTTCAGTTGGAAGAACAGTGGTCGAGCAGTGCTGGATACAGCCTCTGTTACAGTACTGTGAGAAGAGGTGCACTAGGTTACAGGAGTGTTTATCTCCCAATCATACGTGCTGCTGGACCTTCTGTGGAAACGTCTGCTTGGACAATGAGTGAGTTGTTTGCAGTGGCAAGGTCGGGCCTAGATATGCTTCCTCACTACTGGTCACCCTCATTCAGAAGGTGGGACCTGGAACGGAAGTCACCCAAATCCCGGACAAAGAAACCGGCAGCATAAGTCAATGCCCTACTATCTCTGTACCTAGGCTGACATTCAGGGCAAAATAAATCAAGACACAAACACGGGGGGCTCCACTTTTCTCCCTTCTCATTCAGTTCCCCCAAAAGGTCACCCATCAGTTATTCATCCCTCCTTTGTCCAAGGCCCCGATTATGGACTCCTTAGTCTGGCCTCTGTGTGGGCCCCTTGTCTCAGGCAGGCCCACGAGGCCCAGTCTCCACCTGTGTGATGAATTGGCAAACTTCTTGGGAGAAATTGCTTAAAAGTGGGTAACCCCTGAATTACAGAGCACATTCCTTTTCCCATTAACCAGGGCCAGGGGTGTTGTTAAGTTTGGGAATGGGTGTTCCCTGACTTTTAACCACCTGACTTTTCTCTTCCAGAGAACCCTTTAAATCCATGCTAAACCTCTAGGCTCTAGCTGCCCCACCACTGACGTGGGCTAGAGGATGCCTACGTAGTCTAAGAAGAGTGCTGCCTGGCTACCTGTTGAGTTATTCCCTTGCCCTGGCTGAGGACCATTCTATTCTCCCCTTGATCTCTCTGTCCTGGGAAGTTTCAAGTCTCAGCCAAATAAACTGACAACCAACCCGAGGGCTCTGCAGTGTGTTATACTCCATTCCTGTGGTTCCATTTGTCTCTTCACAGTGATCGAACTGTTCTTCCCACCCCACTACGGGTTATAGACAACCCAGTTAGTCTGCCTTCCCAGTTATTCAGTAGACTCACGGCTGTAGCGACAATGCAGAGATTTAGAAAAATGTCAAACACAATTAAAGCTTATTCTCATTCACAATAGATTTCACTGCGGGTGGTTGGCGAACACCCCCATGCCATGCATGATTCAAGCACCATACATCTATCTATAACTCCATCATCTCCCAGAGCCTCCTCTGCATCCAGCCAACAGATGGGAGAAGGTTGCATGGAAGCTCCTGCAGAAGGTTTTTAAGAGCCAGGCCTAGAAGTGGAGCTCTGCTCCATCCACATGCTATTTGCCATAATGTGGTCACGTGGTCCCTTATTTGCAAAGGAGACTGGGAAATATAGTCTCGCTGTATGCCCAAGGAGAACAGAAAGCAGGAGTTGGTGAACACAGGGTGGTCTCTGACCTGTCTGCTTAGGCAAAACCAAACTCCTCAAGCAAGACCCAAGACCTTGGCCTCCACGTCACTGCAAAATGGAACAAGCGCCCCCTGGAAAGCTGGTGGCTCCTCTCATTAGAGTAGGTGGTCCTGCCCTCAAGGCGGGCACTCAGCTTCCAGAATCGTCCTTCCTTCTGCCTCCTTATATCCTCTTATTCCTGCCTGTTGTGTCTGCATGGTAGTTTTACGTGGGTAATATGAGTCATATCCTGACATGTCTGGTAAGGCCAGGCAGGCTTCCGGCCCATAGCGTTCCCTTAGATTAAATTCGAATATAATATATGTCATATTATATTCTGCCATTAGTGTCTTGAAGACCATTTTAATGTTTATTTATTTCAGGGTCGGAGAGGGACAGAGAGAGAGAGAGAGAGAGAGAGAGAGAGAGAGAGAGTCAATTCCAAGCAGGCTCCCCATTGCCAGCACAGAGCCCAAGGCAGGGCTCGATCTCACGAACCACAAACTCATGACCTGAGCCAAATCAAGAGTCGGACGCTTAAACGACTGAGCCGTCCAAGCTCCCCTTGAAGATCATTTAGAGATATAACTTCCCTTGGATGAGGGGATGATAAAGTCCCTAGGATGTATGCATATCCGTGCCTCTTCCTGATCCAGAGGACAGTATATATTCATTTAAAGGGGCTGAGTCAGCAGATCACACTTACCAGCGGTGGAGCCCAAGGAAAGGTTCCACGATGTGATACAGCAAAGACCGAGGCCAGCAAGGATTAAGACCTAACAGAACACTGGTTAGTGCCTTAGAGCTCAGAGTAAGGAAGAGGCACAAGGACTCAGCGGCTCAGGCAAACATCCTTCAGGAGTGGGTCTTCGTCTTGACGTTCAGGGATAAGGGTGACCTGGAGCTCGATTGAGTGAAAGTGGTTATTCCTTCATGACAAAAGAAGTCAAGAAAAACAAGAGGTTAGGGACACCCAACAGAAGGATGAGGGAAGGAAGAAGGTATTGTCCTCTTGGGTATCCAGGATAGTATAGGGAGAAAAAGTGCCTTTTCGTCTCCCCTTCTGGGTTCTTGTCTGAGACCCCCCCCCACAACCCACCCTGCCACTGCAATCAAAGACAGATTAGCAGGAGAAAAACAAACTGAAGTTTCCCAACATGGATACCTCCAGTATACCTGGGAGAGACCAGGAAAACTTAGGAACTCCCCCAAGTGGCCCAAGCCATCTCCTCCAATGACATCTTCAGCTGAAGACAAAAGATGTGGAAAGGGAAGGGAAGGCCCGTTATGGGAAGTCACCAGGAAAGGCACAGTGGACCAAGGCATGGTCGTTATGCAGATTTCTGCTGCAGGCTCCCTTGATAAAGACTTTCTAGGGGCTGAAAGTCATCCTTCTCTTCCACATCCAGAGAGGAGGACAGGCTTACAAATGGAGACTTCCCTCACGCGTGTAAACGTCTCTTACGAAGGGGAGAGAATTTTGCCAACTGAAAGATCTGCCTCTATGGCATACTCATTATTTTAAACAGGTTATTTTTAAGAAACAGCAGACACAGGTGAAGCTCTGAAAACTGAATAGAAGTTACCTTTTTGCAAGAGATTGCTTAATGCAATCCTGAGTCGTGGAGAGGTGGAAGGGAGAGAAGATGTGTTGCCCCAGGCGAGCAGTTGCTTACATTTGGAGCTTTGGCTTTCATCTCCTATTTTCCTCCCTTTGACTACTGGAAGGAATTGGATTCAGTTCATCTGGGGCATTCCAAAAAGGAAATCCTTTTAAGGGGGACAGTTAGCTCCTTGACAACCAGAATACCAGAACTGTACACTTTTTGTCACCTTTTCCTCTTTCTACTTGGGACAGAATGGGGGCACATCGGGCGGTACAAGGGTAGAGCCCAAGAATGCACCCGCAGCTGAAGCCACTCATCCTCAGCATCCTGGAAGTAGCTGCTTTTCCTCCGTGGAAACTCCGAAAGTCTTCAGCCTCTGCACCAGCATGCTGTGCTCCAGGGCCATACACAGCAGCCCTGGGGACTTCTCTTCACCAGCACGGTGGCACTTCAGTTCCTCCAAGATCAGAGCACCCAGTTCCTAGATCCGACCCCTCCCTCTTTCTTAACGACCTCATTTTGGTAACATACAACTCACCAGCCTTCGTGAGAGAGCACGTGAGAAATAAAAAAAATAGAGACTTCTTAAGCCACCATTCTCCATTAATATGCACTTCGGCTGGTGTTTCAGTTCGGATTCCTTTCGAATGCATGATGACAGCAACAACAAAGAAAGTAGCGGCTTAAAGTAGGACGGGTCAATATTTGTTCATGCGGAAGACTGAGGATTAGTTGTCCCGAACCAGTGTAGGGACACCACAGACCATAGAAGATCCAGGCCGCTTCACCTCTTTGCTCCATTGTCCTTGACATGAAGTTTCCACTTCCAAGATCACCTCATGACCCACAAGGACTAAGCAAGATATGAAACACCCCCCTCCCCCAAGAATAAAATTCAGACAGTTACTTCAAATGTCAAATCCAAGTAAGAACATTCGAACCATAGCCAAACTAGAGGAAAATGGAATGCTGTGTTGCTCAAAACTGGACGAGGAAAGACTTTGTGGCCTTAATAATAAAATGGTGCTGTGGTGCAGCATTTTGAAAAATATTAACCGAGTCGCAATTTTTCTTCCTCCGCAGTTCCTTGTTTTTCCATCAAGCCCTTTGACCATGAAACCAGAACATGCAGGTGAGGTTTGTTTCCCCAGGAAAAGAGGTCACAAAATTAACCAGCAAGTACAGAGTCACGCTCATGAATCTGAGGGCTGGAGTATTTTGAAAGCCATTACTGGTCATTGAGAGAGAAAAGTTGTTTCTCCGTGTTTGTCTTGTGTTTGAGATGACAAAGCTTCTGCTTTGGCTCTCACGAGGGTGGAGTTCATTCCACAACCTCAGAATTAGGAATAAAGGTAAATATGTAAGAAGGGCTCTCATCCACTGTGAATGTATAAACACTTGGAGGGCAAGGTGAACGCTGGAGGAGCGGGTTAGGATAGAAACAGAAACATCCAGATAGGCTGGATATCCCAACACAAAATTGGGTCTGCCAGTTAAACAGGGTATTTGAATATGAATATCTGTTTCCTGTTGCTGCTGTAAGAAGTCATGAATTTAGGGGCTTAAACCACACAATTTATTACCTTACAGCTCTGTAGGTCACAAGTGCCACACGGGTCTCTTCCAATTACAATCAAGATGTCAGCAGGGCAGTGCTACTTTTTGCGTTTCCTTTCTAGACGGAAGGACCCAAGACTGTGTCCATTCAGATTGTCGGCAGAATTCAGGTCCTTGATGTTATGAGCCTGAGGTCTCCATTCCCTTGCCAGCTGTCAGCTGAGGGCTGTTTTCAGCTTCTAGAGGCCACTCACATTCCTTGGCGTGGGCCGCATTCTTCCATCTGCAGAGCCAGCAAAGGCCAACTGGGTCCTCATGCTTCACATCTCACCTTATTCTGTGGGTCTCTAACCCACTGCAGTCAGGAAACATCCGTGCTTTCATCCACTCATGGTCACACTGGACCCACCAGCCTCCCCATCTCAAGGTCACTACCCTTCATCTCGTTTGCAAAGCCCCTTCACCACTCCAGGTCAGCTAGTTCCGGTTCTTGGAACTAAGACACAGGCATATTTAGAGGGACCTTTATCCTTTTTCTCTCTGCTTACACTTAAAACCTCACTGGAATGACATAAAAGAAAAAAACTCGCCCTAATATGCAAGGTTGAAGAGGATAGGAGAGGAAATGGGAAATAAGCATTTTCAAGAAACTGGAAGCTGGAAAGCAATGGCTTAACTAGTAAGTATCTTAATCCATTAGAAAGGATAAACCCAAACTGCCTGGAGGATTTGTATGGATTCCTGAGAGTTTGGGCGGGGCTGGGTGAGGAATGTAAATAGAGCTGATTTAGCCAAAGAACCCGAAAGAGAACTGAAGCCATTTTGCCAGCATTCAAAAATATCATGCCATGCTCCGGTGACTCACCTAGCTTTCTAGAGCCTACAAAGCTTTCATAATTTAGTTTCTTGTGCACAGAAGAATCATGTGGCCTTTTATGTGCTCATCATTCTCAAATGCTGAACACTTAGCAACTTTTCTTCTGATATGGTGGGCTTTTCCAGTCCCCCTTGGCTCATGCCAACCTCATTCGTAAGGTTTAATTTGTGTAGACGATGTCTTCACTTAGTAATGTGCGGAAGATGAATCGATAATGCACGATATGTGTCAATAATGTGAGCGTGGAGCAGGCAGAAGTGTGCCGCAGGGACTATATATACTTCCTCTTGCCTGGGTTCACGGAGGACATGTCAACATTCTTGCAGGCACAATTCCTTAGAGGATTTTTTTAAAAAACCTGGATGGATGTGATGCAGGTAAAGTCAAACTGTGACTTTTAACCTCTCCAATGTGTCCACACTTGGATTGCTTTTTCTCTCCAACAGTGTGATGGGACATCTCTGTTTCACGCCTGGACTTCCACAAAGCTTGTCATGTGTGGGTGATGGTCTAAATGAGGCTTCTCCCCTGGCTCCTGGACTGTGGCTGAGGAGGAAATACAGCCAGTCCACAGGCCACTTCAGAGTCCCTGGTAACAAGACTGAGGTCTCTATGCCTATGACCAAACGCATGGGGGATATTCCTCCCAGGTCCCCTGGTGCAAGGAGCTGGATCCTGAAGCTTCCACGGAGGTACTTTTGTGTGTGGGTGGATGCCAAATGGTTGTAGAGGGAGGATTCAAGCAGGGGGCTCTTATTAGCCATCTTGCTGCTCTCGCTCCCCAAAATCACTGTAATGGAATCGAGTGATAGAAAGCTAGTGCATCTACAAAAATTGTAAATTAATTATGCTTTAAATAGGAAATATGCTGGTATCATTAGGACCTAATTTTTATGAAAGACAGGAAATATTCCCCGAATATAGGAAAACTTTTGTTCCACTTCAAATTTTGTGATCAATTTATAAGTCTTGAGATTAAAACAAAATTTTTTACTAATATTGACTGATTTGTTTTTGTTATAATTTTTATGGAGGGGGGTGGGGCAGGGGGAGGGGGAGGGAGAGAGAGATGATATTAAGTGGCTCCATGCCCAGGGTGGGGACTGACTCCCAGCTCAATCTCACAACCCTGAGATCATGACCTGAGCTGAAATCATGAGTGGGACGCTTAACCAACTGAGCCTCCAAGGCATTTCCATGTGCTTATGTTCTTAAATGGCTTTTTTTTTCAGTCCTTTTATTTATTTATTTTTTAAATATGAAATTTATTGTCAAATTGGTTTCCATACAACACCCCAGTGCTCATCCCAACAGGTGCCCTCCTCAGTGCCCATCACCCACCCTCCCCTCCCTCCCACCCCCCATCAACCCTCAGTTTGTTCTCAATTTTTAAGAGTCTCTTATGTTTTGGCTCCCTCCCTCTCTAACCTCTTTTTTTTTTCCTTCCCCTGCCCCATGGTCTTCTGTTAAGTTTATCAGGATCCACATAAGAGTGAAAACATATGATATCTGTCTTTCTCTGTATGACTTATTTCACTTAGCATAACACTCTCCAGTTCCATCCATGTTGCTACAAAAGGCCAGATTTCATTCTTTCTCGTTGCCACATAGTTTAAATGGCTTTTAAACTGCAGTGAAATACTAATATGAGAAATATGTATGATTTTTTTTTTATTGAGAGATAAACTCTAAAGCTATCTGTCATGATAAGCTAGATGACTATTATCTATCTAGCTAATAGATAGCTGATCATATCTTAATACTTTTCTTTGTACTTTGCACTGTTTTTCAATTTTTAAAATAAATGATAATGCTATGAAGAATTCATTTCTGCAATGAGAGGAGGAGAAAGCATAAGGAGAAGGCAAGTAGCTCAGGAGACACCCGTGCCAAGGAGTGGTGCGTGGAGGAGAGGAGGCAGAACCAGAGGGGGCAGTGAGAGACCAGTCACGTGTTTTCCACACCCCAAAGCCCTTCGCTACCCCCAGCAGGACCTGGTGAAATCCTGGGTCTCCTGCCAGGCTCACACTCAGACATCCCGAGTTCACATCATGAAGGGGTTGTTTCTCCAGATGTTCACACTGTATTGTGTTTTGATCATCATGTCAGTGGCAGGAACGCTGAGAGAAAAATCTGAGACTCAGTCTCCTTATTCAGGTAGGTATTCTGGTTGAGCTTCAAAATGAAGAAGGGGTATAAAACAAAAGGAACAAAGGGACTGACTGGCATATATAAAAGCATTGGTTCCTTTTTAAAGCAGGATATGAGGAAAGTTGAATGTGCACTTCTCAAGTTTGAGGGTCTCCTGATGTTACAAGTAATGATGTTTTTATGTGTGTTGTGGGGACAGTGGTGGCTACGTGGCATTTTTTTTTTAAAGAGGATCTTAGCAGTGGAAACCTCCACAGGTTTCAAAACCCAGGTGGAAGGTGCTTAGACTGAGCCACTAGGAGTTTGTGACTCCAGTTAGGAGTTCCAAGCATGAGCACCAAATTGGGAATGGGGTACTAATTATTTCTTGAAATATGCCCTTTGTCAAGGGAATTGGGTATTTTAGACGATTGGGCATGTAGAGGAGAAGTTAAATGTGTGCTTGACCAAGAGAAGTTTGGAATCACTGGGGTAAAAAATTAAAATCAGCAGAATTGAGGGGGGAGTTGTGGGTCCATAACTGGTGGCAGAGGTTTCCGGGGAGCAGCTAGGTTTGGAGGGCTGTCTCAGTGAGACAGGGAAAAGTACAAGACAGTTCTTCCTCTTCTCTGTGATCCATTCCCCTACCCTGTAAATGAGGGCAAGAGACAAGAGGATCTCTTGGGACTCTTTGTTCTGGGAATTGGGTTTCAGGACTCAGGTCCTGTGATGTTAAGTTGCATGCAGGTGATTTTATGGTTGCTGGATTTGTTAGGGGTGGGAGCTGGATTTTGACTCCAGGAACAAAAAAGCCCACCCAGATCCCTGGACACAGAGAAGAAGACGAAAAACCAATGGAGTGAGTCCTGTGGCTTTAAAGGGGTGGATAATAGTGAGAAAAAGTCATCTTCTTGGAGCCGCTGCTCATGTGCTCCTTCTCAGTTATAGTAGAACTGAAACCGAGACACTGCCCGAGGCTTCCCAGTAACTACGAGTGCGGCAGAAGGTGCAAGTATGCCTGGCAATGCGGTGTGGGCTACGAATGCTGCTATTCTCTCTGTGGTCCTATCTGCATGAACGTCAGAAAACATGGTAGGACCTCAGAAGCACCCCTCTCTTGCCATTTGGTTTTTAAGACCGTGGACTCCCTACTTAGGGGACAGACAGAATATGTCTTCCTAGTCCTGGTACCCAGTCCAACTTGAGGTACCCCACCCCTTCCTCCCATCCCCAATCCCTGTCCTCCCTCCATTCCAAGTCACTTGCAGGCCTACCTGATTTATCCAAACCCCATCGGTCTGACATTTATGTGTCTTTACTCATTGGGCTTAAAACATCTATAGTGTGCCTGGGTAGCTCATTTGTTTACACATCTAACTTTTAATCTCATCTCAGGTCTTGATCTCAGGGTCGTGAGTTCAAGACCCACACAGGGCTCTGTGCTGAGCATGAGGCTTGCTTAAAGCAAACAAGCAAACAAAAAACATCTTGAGAGAAGCGTGGTGTGCGAATATCCTAAATCACAGAAAATATGCCTACCACCAGAGTTTGGGAGGATCTGTTATACTTAAAGAAATGTTTTTCACCAGACTGTGTGGCCACTGAATACCTACCCATTCTCTCTTCCAGAGGCTGACACTGAGGACTATACACCCGTCACCACCACCACCACGCCAGGGTTTACTTTTTCCATGACCACCACCCTGACTGGTTAATAAATGGATATGGGGCATCAGAATAATACTACTTGATGTCCAGTGGGACCATCATCTTGTCCCAGATGGAAAGTAGGGGGAGGGAGGAAGAGCGGTCCCAGGGCAATGTCTCCTACCTGACAGCCCTCTTCCCTGAACCATTATATTATCAATCTCAATTCCTTGACAAATAAACTGTGGAAGTAATTCAGAAGCTCTGTCTCTTCTTCTATAATCCCAGGACCATTCACTGTCTCCACCTTTCCCTAAGCCCCCAAACCCTGTCTCCCAGTGCATTTCCCTGATTTCTTAACGTTTGGAAGTTTGTTCTTCTTAGCCAAGACTCCTGGACTCTCTTGGTTCACTGACTAACATACCTGGGGAAAACTGCTTATGTGTGGGATGTTCTTACGGTTACAGGAAACACCATCTCTCTGGGTTCCCCATACCTTGGTGCAGCCTTTCTTTTCTTATTTCTGGCCTGTGATTCTAGCAGGTTCCCACAAGTGGCCTCCCTTTTAACTAATCCAGGGAAGTACAATCTTCCTTAAAGGTGGCAGCACCCATGGTCTGCAATTGGAAAGAAATGCCATTGACCTCTCCAAGCTGTCCTCTCAGACAATGCCTCTTTTGTTATCATTATTTACTCAGTCACTTGGAATCTGGAGGAATTTTTTCAAATATAAATACTCCTAGAAAGAATAGGCAAGCTTTAGAGGGTTATAGAGCCTACACTGTGCTCAGGCTGTGGCAAGGGCCACTCCTCATGAGTGCAGGTGTGGCTAACTCTATCTTTTGGCAGATAGTCCAAAGAAGAGTTAAGTCTTATGATCCAAGCAAACAGAAACCAGGATGGGAAAAGGCAAGAAGGGATGAATGAGACAGTGCCTTAAGTTATAAATATAGAGGGGTTGCTACATGTCCGTGTCATGGTATCATTTTTCTGGAAGAAGAGTTGCTTGGTCCTTGAGGGATAGAGAGGAATTGGGATAGCTCAGAAGGAAAGTTAGTTTTCCTCCATGATGGAATTAAATACAGACTGGGGGAAAAAGAATGAGAACTTGAAGGAAATAAAAGGCTGATATCCTACCTTCTACTGTCCCAACACCAACAGATGAAGTTGCAGACAAGGTTGGATTATCAATTTGGTATTAAGCTCTATGACCCTCGCATATTCTAATTTGCCTACTTTTCCTTTTGGGTCCCTGTTGTTATACCCATAAAGCCTGCAGAGCACAAGTATTGTTTGCTAAAATTAACAAAGGAAAACGAACAGACACAGACAGGTAGCTGAAACTACCATAGTCCACTCAGCAGGTTATTACAAATAGATATGTAGACTTCATTGTCTAAAAGCCCCTGTGCCAATTTCCTGAAATACATACAAGTTAAGGGCCAGAAATATACTTAAATAGGGGTTCTAGTAGGGAATAGGGGTGGGAGGGGTGCTTTGCAGAAAGAGTATTAGCTGAGATGGATGGAGGAGGACAGGTCTGTAGTTTTCTTCTGGACTAGGAGGGGGTGATTGCCTTAGGACAAAACCAGTGAACTGTTTCCTGCTAGGAAATTAGCATAAAAAAGAGGTTGAGAAAAACTCTGGAGCCACCAAGCAATAGGACACTCTTAACCTGCAGGTGCGTTAAGGAACATGATGAGCTTTTGCTTGTGGGTGTCTCACTTCAAAGCCCAGAGCTAACCTACTCTGAAAGCAGAAGTGGGAGGTGATTTGTATCCAAAATGTTGCTGGACAATCCTCAAGGAATCGTATTTTGCTTTCCTGGAAGGATCTCAAGGTCCCAAGTAAACTGGTCTGCCATTGCCAGAAGCATTATGGACCAAGAGACAATTTGAACATACTTCCCAGTAACTTATAGAATAGGAAGAAAAAACAAAACAAAATACAGCAAACCCAGTAAGGATCTAAAAGATTTGAACAACACAAATAATAAGTGACTAATGTCTATCAAAAAGAATTCAGAATTACTGTGGAACATACATTCTTAACAAGAGCAAATGGAACATTTTTTTTAAAAAAATTCTCAACAAATGTCAAGAAATTGAAATCAAACTGACCACGGTGGAATTAAGCTAGAAATAAATAAAGTAAAATGGCTAGAAAGATTTTACATAGGATTAAAAATTAAGCAAAGCAATTCTGAGGGATCATGGGTCAAAATGAAATCATGATAGAAAATAGAAAATATTTTGAACCAAAAATGAAAATATGACATTTCAAAACATATGCATACAGAGGCTTGTTCACCAAATGACAACATATGAGACCCCAGCCTCTGTCCCACAACAAAGATCAACAATTACACAGGTGGAATTGGGCAAGCTCTGGAGTCCACATAGAAACTTCAGCAAAATGGAACATACACCTGAGAATAATTGCATAGGAAGAGAAGAAAGGGCAGCTACATTCGCCTGCATCATCCCATCCCTGCATGCTCCATGCCAAAGGGAAGTCTCCCATTAAAGTCCCCTCACCATGGAAGGAGAGAGCAGGGTGGGTCAGTGCCCCACCAGCTTTCTGGGGTATCACACAAAGGGTGGGCTTCTGTTTCACCCCACACAGACCAACTAAGCTGAAACATATAGAGACAACTACTAACAGGAAATAAAAACAGTAGCAGCCACACAGTGGCATTGACTGTGGCAAACAGTGACCTGCTCTAATGTACAGCATGTTGATTATAGTCAATAATAGTGTAGTGCATATTTACAAGCTGCTGAGTCAATCTTACATGTTCATCACAAGCTTTTTGAGTCTATAGGCTTGTGTCTTCCAACATACTTGGAAATTTCAAGTCATTATTTCCTCAAATGTTTTTTCAGCCTTGTACCATTCTCTTCTCTTTCCATGACTGTGACAGATGTCAGGACTTTGGTTATTGTTCCTGAGGCTCTGTGTATCTTTTTCAAGTATATTTTTTGTTGCTGTTGTTCAAATTAGATAATTTCCATGGGTCAGTCTTCAAGGTCACTGCTCCTCTTTCTGTCATGTGCATTCTGATATCAAGCCCATCCAGTGAGTGTTTAATTTCAGTTGTTATGTTCTTACCAAATTTCCTTTTCCTTCTTCTTTATGTCTTCTGTTTCTTTGCCAAGACATTCTATTTTTCCATCAGTTTCAAGGGTGTTCATGATAACTTGCTTCAGAATTGTTATATGGGCACCTGGGTGGCTCAGTTGGTTAAGCATCCAACTCCGGCTCAGGTCATGACCTCACAGTTTGTGAGTTCGAGCCCTGTGTCAGACTCTGTGTTAACAGCTCACAGCCTAGAGCCTGCTTCAGGTTCTGTGTCTCCTTCTCTCTGCCCCTCCCCAGCTCACACTCTGTCTCTCTGTCTCTCTCTCTCTCACAAAAATAAATATAATAAAAAAAGAATTGTTATAATAGTTGCTTTAACATCTTTGAAAGATAATTCCAACATTTATTTCATCTCAAAACTGGAGTCTGTTGGTAGCTTTTTGCCATAGGTTGATATTTTGCCATAGGAGTTGATGTTTTCCTTTTCCTTCATAGGCTACATAATTTTGGATTATATCCTGGACATTATGAAACTTACAAGACTCTAGGTCTTGCTTACACCGAATGGAGAAGGTTGATATTGTGTTTTGAAAAGTAGTTTAAATGATTAGGTTCAGGCTGAAAAGTTCAATCTGTCTTGGGTGGGTTGTGTTCCAATGTCAGTTTAGCTTTTCAAAGCCTCTGTTTGCAGTTCATTTAGTGCCTCCTTGCATAGGCACCACCAAGTGACTAGTCTGGGACCTAGGTCATGGTGTATCTGTTCATTTCTCGATGCATGTCAGCATGCACAGCTTGGAGGTGAACCCAGGAATACATAAACAACTGTATGTGTTTGCTTTATCAACTCCTTCCCTTGGTGATCTCCCCAGTGCCTTCTGTTTTCCCCAAGTCTCCAAACAACTTAGGCTTTGTTTACCCTGCATTGCCAGGCCCTTCCACAACTTCAGCTCCATATCCAGAGCCAAGTGGCGGAGAACAAACCAAAGAGAGAAAAGAGAAACAAGGACAACAGGGGTCCACCGACTCTCTTAGAATTACAGTTGACCCCCTGGATGGCTCGGTCAGTGAAGGGTCCGACTTTGGCTCAGGTCATGATATCATCGCTCTTGGGCTCAAGCCCTACATCGGGCTCTGTGTTGACAGCTCAGAACCTGGAGCCTGCTTCAGATTCTGTGTCTCCCCCTCTCTCTACCCCACCACCACTTGTGCTCTGTCTCTCAAAAATGAATAAACGTGAAAAAATAAGAAATAAAAAAAAGAATTACAGCTGACCCAACAGAGGAAGATTTCACTTCTCTCAGAGTTTTGGCTCTTTCCAATCTTATTCCAGCTGCTGCCCATCACTACTATAGATTTTGTTAGGGACTGGGAAGCAGAAGAATTTAAGAGGCACCTGGCTGGCTCAGTTGGTAGAAAGTATGACTCTTGATCTTGAGGTTGTGAGTTCAAGCCCCATGTCGGGTGTAGAGATTACTTAAAAATAAAATCTAAAAAAATAAAAAAAAATCACCAGAATATTGAAAAAGTACCAAGTAGAATATCTAGAAATACAACATATACCTGAAGTAAAAAGCAAAAAGAAAGAGATTGTTTGACTCACCGAGGATTACTCAAGAGTAGCACCAGAAGCATAGAGAGAGTAGAAATAAATTTTTAGGGGTGCTTGGGTGACTCAGTTGGTTAAGTGTCTGACTTCAGCTCAGGTCATGATCTCACAGTTTGTGAGTTCAAGGCCCGTGTTGGGCTCTGTGGGCTCAGTACCTGGAGCCTGCTTCGTATTCTGTGTCTCCTTCTCTCTCTCTGCCCCTCCCTTGCTCATACTCTGTCTCTCTCTCTCAAAAACAAATAAACATTAAAAAAATTTGTTCAACATGCTGGCTTAAAGCAATTAGTCTAGTTCTGAATACCCAGTGGACCCTTCTTTTTATTTAAAAAAAATCTGTAAGCTTTTATTGAGGTACATTGATGTGTAAAAGTTGTGTATATTGAAGGTGGGTATAATAAATTTTGATATAGGTACATATTGTGAAATGATCAACATAATCAAGCTAGTTAGCATATTTATCACCTCAAATAGTCACTCCTTTTTATGTGTGGTGAGAACACTTACGGCCTAGTCTCTTAGAAAATTCCAAGTACACAACACAGTATTATTAATTATAGTCACTATGCTATCCATTGGATCCCCAGAACTTACCCATCTTTCAACAGAAGACTTAGACATCCCCCAGTCTCTGGCAACCACTATTCTACTCTCTGCTACTATGAGTTCCACTTTTTGAGATCTTGCAGGAGTTGCCTTTCTGTGCCTGGTTTCTTTCACTTAGCATAATATCCTCCAGATTCATCCATGTTGTTGCAAATGGTAGGATTTTTTTTTAAGGCTGAATAATATTCATGTATATCACATTTTCTTTATCCATTCATCTATCCATGGACACTTAGATGGTTTCCATATCTTGGCTATTGTTACTAATGGTACAGTGAACATGGGGGTGCAGATATCTCTTCAATATTGCTTTCATTTCCTTTGGATACAGTATACCCAGAAGTGGGATTGCTTGATCATATAGTAGTTTTGCTTCTTATTTTTTTGAGGAACTTCCAGACTGTTTTCCACAGTGGCTGCACCAATTTAAATTTCCACCGAACACACACAAGACTCCTCATTCTCCACATCCTTGCCAACACTTGTTATCTTCTGACTTTTGGATGATAGGCATTCTAAGAAGACATGAGGTGATATCTCATTGTAGTTTTGGTGTTTACTTCCCTGATGATTAGTGGTGTTGACATCTTTTCATATATGGTTGGTAATTTGTATGTTTTCTTTTGAGAAAAGTCCACTCAAGTCCTTTGTTCATTTATTAATCAGGTTATTTGTTTTCTTGTTATTGAATTGTTTGACAAACACACAAAACCAATTTGCAAATACAGAATCTCCAAATAATAAGGATAGATAATAGAAAGCTCAAAATAAGATTGTAGAAATGGACCCACATGTCATTAAATCCCATAAATATCAATTAATAGGTAAAGATTGTAGATTTTTAAATGTAGATTTTTTATTTTTATTTATTTTAATTTTTTTTTTCAACGTTTATTTATTTTTGGGACAGAGAGACAGAGCATGAACGGGGGAGGGGCAGAGAGAGAGGGAGACACAGAATCGGAAACAGGCTCCAGGCTCTGAGCCATCAGCCCAGAGCCTGACGCGGGGCTCGAACTCCCGGACCGCGAGATTGTGACCTGGCTGAAGTCGGACGCTTAACCGACTGCGCCATCCAGGCACCCCAAATGTAGATTTTTTAAATGTAGATTTACACTGTTTCAAAAATGAAACACAAGTGCATGGAAAGGTTGAAGCAAAATGAAGGAAAAGTCGAGGCAAATGCAAACAAAAAAAGAGATGGTATAGTTAG
>NW_024412724.1:0-10209 GCF_014898765.1 Herpailurus yagouaroundi | reverse complement strand
GAGTTCGAGCCCCGCGTCGGGCTCTGGGCTGATGGCTCGGAGCCTGGAGCCTGTTTCGGATTCTGTGTCTCCCTCTCTTTCTGCCCCTCCCCCGTTCATGCTCTGTCTCTCTCTGTCCCAAAAATAAATAAAAAACGTCGAAAAAAAAATAAAAAAAAAAGTTACTCTATTACAGCCCTTAATTACTATTATTCGTAGACTCTGTAAATGGTAAATGTCCTATAAAAAATTATTTATTTATTTATTTTATTTATTTATTTTTGAGAGAGAGAGAGAGCGAGCGAGCGAGCGAGCACGCTCACACGAGCAAGCAGGAGAGACACACAGAGAGAGGGAGAGACAGAATTCCAAGCAGGCTTCCTGCCATCCGGCGTGGGCTCCCCACGGGGCTCCAAGCAGGGCCCCATGTAGGGCTCGATCTCACAACCTATGAGATCATGACCTGTGAGATCACAACCTGAGCCAAACTCAAAGAATCAGACGCTCAGCCACCATTGGCCCACTGAGCCCCCCAGCCCCCCACCCCCCCCACCCCTCCCACCCCCTCGCCCGTCCTTCTTTAGCAGATTGGAGCTATGGAAAAGTCTGGCGTCCTTGATTTATGAGTATAGTGCCTTCTAGTGGCTAGCCTATGTCATTGCAACCACGGCTGCATTGAAGAAGGTATTTGAAAGCAGAATTTGCTCTCCAACTCCCAAGTTTCTAACTTTTCAAGCCTTGATAATCAGAATCAAAAAGCAAAGGAGAATTTAAGAAATGATACTGAGTTGGCTAGTAAGACAGAGCGCACATAACTAATTTTCTATTATTTAAGTGAGCCACTGTTTGCTCATGGAACAAGGTAGGAAACAGGGTAGCATAATGGAGGGGAAACCTGCTTGTGTCATTTCTCCTCACTGATGCCGTGGGACTGAGACACAAAGGGACAAAGTGACTTAAATCACTTACTTATAAAGTTTTGGTTGTGAAGAAAACTAGACTTATTGTGATGATTTAAGCTACAATTTTTTTAAAGATTTTATTTATTTATTTGTTTGTTTGTTTTTCAATGCTTATTTATTTATTTATTTATTTTTAAAAAAAATTTTTTTTCAACGTTTATTTATTTTTGGGACAGAGAGAGACAGAGCATGAACGGGGGAGGGGCAGAGAGAGAGGGAGACACAGAATCGGAAACAGGCTCCAGGCTCTGAGCCATCAGCCCAGAGCCCGACGCGGGGCTCGAACTCACGGACCGCGAGATCGTGACCTGGCTGAAGTCGGACGCTTAACCGACTGCGCCACCCAGGCGCCCCAATGCTTATTTATTTTTGAGAGACAGACAGGGAGACAGAGCATGAGCAGGGGAGAGGCAGAGAGAAAGAAGGAGACACAGAATCCGAAGCAGGCTCCAGGCTCCGAGCTGTCAGCACAGAGCTCGACGCAGGGCTTCAACCGTGAGATCATGACCTGAGCTGAGGACGTCGGATGCTTAACCGACTGAGCCACCCAGGCTCCCCCAAAAGATTTTATTTTTTAGAGCAGTTTTAAATTCCCAACAAAACTGAGCAGAAAGTAGACTTCCCATATACCCCCCGCAGCCACACAGGCACAGTCCCACCAGAGTGGGACATTTGTCACAACTGATGACTCTGCATGGACATGTCATTATCACCCAAATTCCACAGTTTACACTACATGTATTCTTGGTGTTGTATATTCTATGACAAATGTGTAATGGCATGTATCTACCATTATAGTTTCACACTTCAAAAAACTCTCCTACCGACCACTGGCAATTACTGATTTTCTTCTCACCATCTCCATGGTTTTGGCTTTTCCAGGCTGCGATGTAGCTGGAATCACACAGTATGTCGCCTTTTCAGATTGGCTTCTTTTACTTGATAATAAGCATTGAAGTTTCCTCCATGTCTTTTCATGGTTTGGTAGCTCATGACCTTTTAATGTTCCATTGTCTAGATATACCACAGTTTATCCATTCACCTACTAAAGGACATTTTGGCTGCTCCAAGTCTTGGCAATTACGAACAAGCTGCCTCAAGCATCCACGGGCAGGGTTTTGTGTGGACATAAGTTTCCTAGGCTATACGTTTTCATTTTTAGTTTTCAGCATCTGTGGGGAGTGGCTGGTTAAATTTGACCCAGGTAGTACAGCTATAAATCTAGCTCCTGCTAGGCCTCCTCACCAAGGCAACCATTCCAAATGTTAGGAAAGTCAATACAAAGGTTGAAAAAACCATGGCGGAAGTATTTAATCGTATTATCTAAAGTTTATTGTATTTGGGAGTGATTAGATTGTGAGCGCGCAGTAAATGCAAATTACAGGCAATCACAAACTTCCTTTTGATTTCATGAGACCTTCAAACGTGCTGTGGTTGCTTTAGCCCATAAAAAATTTAGGCTGTAATAACGAGGAAGCCATGTGTAAATGTCTTGCACAAGCACTTTTAGAAAGGGGGCGGCAACTGACCCACATGATGGTGCCCAACACGTTCTTAGTTCAGATCCTGATGGCACGTGAGGACTGGAGACCTGAGATTAGCAGTTTAATCGAATTGAAGCCTACAGATACGTGGAGAAGAAAATACAATGCATATTTCAGCAAATATGCCCATTCTCTTAAAAAATCCTCCAGCAACGGTCATTATTAAAGGTTAAAAATTTTGAACTACTCAAGGACTTTATGAAACCTTTTATTATACATTGATCCACACGTTATTGCTATCTGCTGCCAGCTTTTACCCCAGGCCAAAATATCACAGAAAACCTTGTCTTTTCACCTGCCCCTCATGCCCTCCCCTCCCCAGTACCTAATGAAGAATCTACTTGGGCACAGCGATTAGAGACTGGTTTCTTGGTTAGCCTCCGATGTCTCGTGGTATAGATGTTGCTTCTCTGTGTGGTTTTTCTTAGTGATTCTGAAACCAGTTTTTACAACATTTGTGGATGTGCCCTGATTTAAGAAAACCTGATATCTCTGTTTAAATATTTAAATATTTAAATATTTAAATGTTTAAATATTTAAATACTTATTTATTTATTTATTTATTTATTTATTTATTTATTTATGTGCGTGCTCCGTGTAAGCAGGGGAGGGGCAAAGAAAGAGGGAGAGAATCCCAAGCAGGCTCCTTGCTGTCAGCACAGAGCTGGACACAGAGCCTGAGCTGAAAAATCAACTCAGATGCATAACAAACTGAGCCACCCAGGCACCCGAGAGATCTTTTGTGGCTCCTTAGAGATTTTGGGATTGTTTGTTCTAGTTCTGTGAAAAATGCTGTTGGTGTTTTGACAGGGATCGCTTTAAATCTGTCGATTGCTTTGGGTCATATGGACTTTTTTTTTTTTTAAGTTTATTTATTTTGAGAGGGAGAGAGAGAGAGAGAGAGAGAAGGAGAGAAAGAGAATCCCAAGCAGACTCCACTCTGTCAGCGCAGAGCCCGATGTGGAGCTCAAACTCATGAACCGTGAGATTATGACCTGAGCTGAAACCAAGAGTCAGATGCTGAACCACGTAGGCCACCCAGGCACCCACGGGAGTGTGGAGATTTTAACAATATTTGTACTTCCAGCCTACGAAGGCATTCCAATAGAATGTGTGTCATCTTCAATTTTTTCATCATCATTTTATAGTTTTTTAAGTACAAGTATTTCACCTCTTTGGTTACCTTTATTTCTAGGCACCTTATTACTTTTGGTGCCAATGGGATTGTTGCCAATGGGATTGTTTTCCTAATTTCTCTTTCAGCTGTTTCATTATTAGCGTATTGACATGCAACCGATTTCTGCGCACTGGTTTTGTACCCTGTGACTTTACTGAACTCATTTATTAGTTCAAGCAGTTTTGGGGTGGAGTCTTCAGGGTTTTCTAGATATAGAAGTTCTAGCTTGTGTAACCTTTTGTTTCCTCTTCTACAGAGAGATAGGCATAGAGACCCAGGTGAAGGTTTGGCCTGCCTGCCAGCCTGGCCCCTGGAGCTGGCACAGGGTGTGGGTGGGAGGTGTGGTTTGGATTATCAGGGGGAGGGTCAGCAGCTGCTTGCTTGCTTGATCAACTGTCAACAAGGCTAAGATGCCGACTACTTTCCTGGCCTAGTGAGAGGCAGGGCCCTAATGGACAGGGAGATAGGAATGCCGGAATGGGTTTGCTATGTTGACCTGCACCCTCCTTGCTACAACCCCCCTGGGGTCCAGAGGGCCCTCCTTCACTAAGATGTTGAGGAATGGGTCAGTGAGGGAGGCAGCAATGTCCTCGAAGAGCTCAGTAGTTGCTGTCCCCTGGGGCCAGGATTGGTGGGAAATGCTGCCATTTCAGAGAGGAAGGCAAGACCCAAGGAGGAGCACAGAATCCCAGGGAAACTGAGGGCCAGTGACAGTAGGAAGCCTCCACGAGGCCTGTTGAGTAGATGACTTTTTTTTTTTTACTAATTTTTTTAAACATTTATTCATCTTTGAGATGACAGAGAAAGACAGAGTGTGAGTGGGGGAGGAGCAGAGACAGAGGGAGACACAGAATCCGAAGCAGGCTCCAGGCTCCGAGCCGTCAGCACAGAGCCCAACGCAGGACCCGAACTCACTGCGAGATCACGACCTGAGCCGAAGTCGGATGCTTAACTGGCTGAGCCACCCAGGCGCCTCCGAGCAGATGACTTCTAAGAGTAGTTGGGACTAAGTAGTAATCAGAGTGTTTTGAACCACAGTATTATTTGAGGGTGGCTAATGGGCATCCTTAGGAATGACACGGGTGGGCAGTCTATGCTTGATCTCCGAAACAGCAACAATTCTGGGCCTTCTTACAAAACTTAGATTAAAACAATGCTCGGTCATGATCTCTCACCGTTCTATGGCTGGTTCCTTTTTTTGACTGCGGCAAGGTGTGCATGGCATGAAAGTCACCATTTTAGTCATTCTTGAATGCACGCTTCTGTGGCATTAAGTACATTCCCGTTGTCGTGCAACCATCACCGCCATCTGTCACCAGAGCTTCTCGTCTTCCCAAACTGAAACTCTGTCTCCATTAAGAAGCAGCACCCCACTGGGGGTTGTAGGGAAATGAGCCTGTCAATAAATTGTGTGAAAAAGAAAGAAAGAAAGAAAGAAAGAAAGAAAGAAAGAAGAAAGAAAGAAGAAAGAAGAAAGAAAAAAGAAGAAAGAAAGAAGAAAGAAAGAAAGAAAGAAGAAAGAAGAAAGAAAGAAAGAAGAAAGAAGAAAGAAAGAAAGAAGAAAGAAAGAAAGAAGAAAGAAAGAAGGAAGAAAGAAAGAAAGAAGAAAGAAGAAAGAAAGAAGAAAGAAGAAAGAAAGAAAGAAAGAAGAAAGAAAGAAAGAAAGAAAGAAAGAAAGAAAGAAAGAAAGAAAGAGCTCCCCACTCTGAGCTGTTGGGACCCGCCATTCTACTTTCCACGTCTATGAATTTGCCTGTTCTAGGTACCTCATACTGGTGGAATCACACGGTATTTGTCCTTTGGCAACTGGATTATTTCTCTTAGCCTAATGTCTTCAAGGTTCATCCATGTTGTAGCCCGTGTCAGAATCCCTTCCTTTTTAAGGCTGAATAATATTCCATTGTATGAATATATCACATGTTGTGTATCCATTCGTCTGTCGATAGGCATGTAGATCATTCTGCTGGGCATATTGGTGTACAAATATCTACTGGAGTCCCTGACTGCTGGGCATATGGTGTACAAATATCTACTGGAGTCCCTGATTTCAGTTCTTTTGGGTAATACTTAGGAGTGGAATTACCGGTTCACATGATAATTCCATGTTTCATTTTTTTGAGAATTCACCATACTGTTTTCCGCAGTGCCTGCACCGTGCTTCTAATTTCTCCACGTCCTTGCCAGTCCTTGTTATTTTCAGTTTTAAAAACTTGTTTTTCTTCCTTTCTCTGTCTCTTTTTAAGTTTTTAAAAAAATGTTTACTTACTTATTTTCGAGAGCAGGAGTGGGGGAGGGGCAGAGAGAGAAGGAGACACAGAATCCGAAGCAGGCTCCAGGCTCTGAGCTGCCAGCACAGAGCCCGACACAGGGCTCGAACCCACAAACCATGAGATCACGACCTGAGCCGAAGTTGGACACTTAACCAACTGAAGCCACCCAAGCATCCTGTTTCTTTCTTTCTCCTTCCTTCTTTCCTTCCTTTTTTCCTTCCTTCTTTCCTTCTTTCCTTCCTTCCTTCCTTCCTTCCTTCCTTCCTTCCTTCCTTCCAGTAAGCCATCCTAATGGGTGTGAATATGGCACTTCTTACCGGAGTCTCTCAGGTAGCTGCTGGGCTTGGGGCGGGGGTCATTTGCGGCTTCTCCCATGTGTCTTGGGTTGGGATCACTGGAACACTACGGTCTTCCAGGCAGTGTCCCCTTCAGACAACCCCTCCATATGGCTAGTTTGGGCTTCCTGGGGATCTAGGGTAGTTATGCTTTTTATATAGCTCCTGGCTTCCTCCTGAGCAAATGTTCCAAGACAGAAAGTGGAAGCAGCCAGTGTCTTAAAACGTGGGCTTGGAATCTATTATGGGGACCCTTCCACTGTATTCTTTAGTCAAGCACTCACGAATATGCCGAGTTTCAAGGCGAAGGGACTTGGAGACTACCTCCTAGGCTGAGGAATGTCAAAAGATTTTTTGACCATTTTCAAAAGTCCCGGGTGAAGTTGCTAGACTGGGTCGTGCTCCTAACAGGTCTCATAGGCAAACAGATAGAGACATTCCCTCTACTTCAGCCTTGGCCTTTTGAAAAGTTGGAACTCCAGCCCAGCATCACTCTCTCTGAACCACTCATTTTGCAGTCTGGGTGACATGTCACCCCCTGTCAGTACAGCCTGGTCCTCCCTCCCAGGCCATGGCTGAGCAAGCCTGAGGCTAGATTGAGGTCCCTGAGGGCCAGGGACTCAGTTAAGTCCCTTCGAGGACAGGTAAAGAGCAACTCTTACCCAACAAAAACTTGCTACAGATTGAAGTCTGTGTATAACCCATCACAAAGAGAAGGATCTGTTTTCTGCATTTATTGTTTCCTTCTGGGCTTCTGAACTCCCATGTTCGGGCAGAAGAGGCAACCTACTTGGGGGCCTCAAATTCAGATGGTTAGACCACTTATTTTTGGAAGAATAATTTCTTCTTTATTCTGTTTAAGTTAATAGGGAAAAAAAAAGTCTGACTAGAAAGGTTACCTTAGAAGTAAATTCTTAGGGGTAGGTTTTGCGGTCACATGAAAAGTTGTCCCTGAGGGGCGCCTGGATGGCTCAGTCAGTTGCATGCCCGACTTCAGCTCAGGTCATGATCTCACAGTTCATGGGTTTGAGCCCCTCATCAAGCTCTGTGCTGACAGCTCGGAGCCTGGAGCCTGCTTTGGATGCTGTGTCTCCCTCTCTCCCTGCCTCTCCCCTACTCACCCTCTCTCTCTCTCTCTCTCTCTCAAAAATGAATAAGTTTTTTTAAAAAAAAGAAAAGTTGTCCCTGAGATGAATAAAGATTGGCACAGAGAGATTCAATGCTTAATACACACCATTTTTTTCAAATTTTATTTTATTTTTTTTAAGGCAGGAATTATGTTTTTTCCCTTTTTTTTTTAATTTATTTTTGAGACAGAGAGAGACAGAGCATGAACGGGGGAGGGGCAGAGAGAGAGGGAGACACAGAATCGGAAGCAGGCTCCAGGCTCCGAGCCATCAGCCCAGAGCCCGACGCGGGGCTCGAACTCACGGACCGTGAGATCGTGACCTGAGCTGAAGTCGGACGCTTAACCGACTGAGCCACCCAGGCGCCCCTTTTTTGAATTTTAAAGAAGAAAATGTATCATATGCACACCAAAGCCTGTAGATTAAAACGAATAAAATGAACTCAGGATTCAGGTGAAGATGCCAAGTATCTCAGGATTCAGTCAAAAAAATTTTTTTTAATGTTTATTTATTCTTGGAGAGAGGGGGACAGAGCAGGAGTGGGGGAGGGGCAGACACACACACACACACACACACACACACACACACACACACAGAATCCAAAACAGGTCTCAGGCTCTGAGCTGTCACCACACAGTCCAATGCGGGGCTTGAACTCACCAACTGTGAGATCATGACCTGAGCCAAAGTCCCTTCCTTACTGAGCTCTTGTCAAGGGCCTCCCTTTGTCCCCACCCCACCCCACCCAACAAGGGGTAAGTATATCCTAATTACTTTATTAATAATTCCCTTCTTTTTCCATATAGCTTTACCGCTCATGTATGGGCCCTCGGTCATAAACGGTTTAGTTTTGAAAAGCCAAAGCCTAAACCTAACTATGCCAGAAGAGAATGTCATTGCCCCTGTCATATGAAGACTCCCAGGAGAAGAAAAGTAGAACAAGTTTTCTGAGTTGTAACCAGGCTCTTTTTCTAGTTTCTTAAGGTGGAGGCTTAGCTCTGTTAGTTTTTTTTGATGCTCCAAGTTTCTCCAAAAAAAAAAAAAAAAACAAAAAACAAACGCTATAAATTTCTCTTAGTGTTGCTCAGTCTGTATCCTACGGCTGTTGATAACGTTGTGTTTTCCTTTTCATTGAGTTCAAAATATTTTCTAATTTTTCATGAGACTTGGACTCATGGGCTATTAAGAAGTGAGCTGTGTACTTTTTCTAATAACTGGGGATTTTCTAGGTTTCTATTACTGATTTCTAATTTCATTCACTATGGTCAGAGAACAAACATACTTTGTATGATTTCAATTCTTTTAAATTTGATACAGTTTGCTTTAGGGCCTGGAATATGGTCTATCTTGGTGAATAGTTTATGTGTACTTACAAAGGATATATTCTGCTGTTGTCCGGGAATGCTCTATAAATGTCAATTAGATCCAATTGGTTGATGGTAGCATTCAGTTTTTCCGGTTTTCTGTCTACTCATTTTATCAATTACCGAGAGAAGAGTATTGAAATATCCAAGTGGATTTATCTGTGTTTTCCTTTCAGTTCCATTAGTTTTTTCTTCTTTTTTTATCATTTAAAAAAATCTTTTTTTTAATGTTTATTTATTTTTGACAGAGAGAGAGAGACAGAGCATGAGTGGGGGGAGGGGCAGAGAGAGAAGGAGACACAGAATCCAAAGCAGGCTTCTGACTCTGAGCTGTCAGCACAGAGCCCGACACGGGGCTCGAACTTAGGGACTGTGAGATCATGACCTGAGTGGAAGTCGGACGCTCAATGGACTGAGCCACCCAGGCATTCCAGTTTTTTCTTCTTTTTATGTTAGCATTCCGAAATGTTTTTATTAAGTGCCTTAATACATTTTTGTGGTGAGTTCACACTTTTATTGTTATGTACCACTCCTTTTTATCCCTGATAATTTTTTTGTTCTGATGTCTACTTTGTCTGATATTGATTTAGCCATTCTACGTGTCTTTTGATTAGTGTTTGCTTAATAGTTACATGCTGTGTCTTTAATGTGGATCTCAGTATAGTTTTTGCTTTGCATTTATCTTATGATGGGTGCGGTTGAACATTTTTCGTGTGTATTTAAGAACCATGTTTATATCTTTGTGTGAATTGTCAAACTCATGTTGTTTGCCTGTTTTTGTTTTTTTCAGGTTTTTCATCTTTTGTTTCTTCTTCTTTTTTTTTATTTTTTAATTTTTTTTTCAACATTTATTTATTTTTGGGACAGAGAGAGACAGAGCATGAATGGGGGAGAGGCAGAGAGAGAGGGAGACAGAATCGGAAACAGGCTCCAGGCTCTGAGCCATCAGCCCAGAGCCTGACTCGGGGCTCGAACTCACGGACCGCGAGATCGTGACCTGGCTGAAGTCGGACGCTTAACCGACTGCCACCCAGGCGCCCCTCTTCTTCATTTTTTTAAAAAAAATGGTTTACAGTTAAGAAAGATTAGCCTCTGGGCACCTGGGTGGCTCAGTCAGTTAAGCCTTAGACTTCGGCCTAGGTCACGATCCTGCGCTTCATGGGTTCGAGCCCTGTGTCAGGTTCCGTACTGACAGCTTGAAGCCTGGAACCTGCTTCAGATTCTGTGTCTCCCCCACTCTCTGCCCCTCCCCTGCTTGCACTCTGCCTCTCTCTCTTCCCAAAACAAACAAATACCGAGAGAAAGATTACCCATTTCACTGGGCAACTGGGTGGCTCACTCGGTTGAGCGTCTGACTCGATTTCAGTTCAGGTCAGGATCTCATGTTTCGGGAGTTTGAGCCCTGTATCAGGCTCTAAGCTAACAGCAGGGAACTTGCTTGGATTTCTCTC
>NW_024412723.1:0-8279 GCF_014898765.1 Herpailurus yagouaroundi | reverse complement strand
TTTTTGTACTTGATGGATCACTAAATTCTACTCCTGAAACTGCATTCCACTATAAGATAACTAACTTGGGCTTAAATTTAAAAATAAATAAATAAATATTAAAAATAAATAAATAAATGTAATACCAGTCAAAAGAAAAGAATATTTAAATCAGACTCTTTGAGTGGAAATGAAAGACCAAAAGTCATACAGACAACAAAGGATCAGAGAAAACATCAAGGAACAATGGCAAAACAACTAATAAAATGGCACTAAATATATATCTATCAATAATTACCCTGAATGTAAATGGACTAAATGCTCCAATCAAAAGACATTGGGTAGGGTGTCAGAATAGACAAAAGAAAAAAAAGCAAGCAAGCAAGCAAGCAAGCAAGCAAACAAACACACAACAAGACCTATCTAAATACTGCCTACAAAGCCTTATTTGGACCTAAACTCATCTGCAGACTTAAAGGGAGGGACTGAAGAAATATTTCTCATGCCAACGACGTCAAAAGAAAGCCAGTAGCAATACTTCTATCAGGCAAAATAAACTCTAAAACCAAGACTGTATTTTTGTACCCTTTGGGTAAATACCTAATAGTGAAATTGCATGCACCCAATATTTATACCAGCATTACCAACAATAGCCAAACTATGGAGAAAGCCCAAATGTCCATCAACCGATGAAGGTATAAAGGAGGTGTGGGGTAGGTGTGTGTGTGTGTGTATATATGTATACACATACATACATATATATGTATATACATACGTATATGTAATGCATACATACATAAAATGGGATATTACTCAGCCATCAAAAAGAATGAAATGTTGCCAATTGCAATGATGTGAATAGAGCCAGAATGTATTGTGCTAAGTGAAATAGGTCAAACAGAGAAAGACAAATAAATGATTTCACTCATGTGGAATTTAAGAAACAAAACAGATGAAAACATGGGAAGGGGCAGTAAAAGAGAAGAGTGGTAACAAACCATATGAGTCTCTTAATGATAGAGCAAAAACTGAGGGTTGATGGAGGAAGATGGGTGAGGGATGGGTATGAAGGAGGGCACTTGTTGTGATGAGCACTGGGCATTGTATGTAACTGATGAATCACTAAATTCTACTCCCGAAACCAATCACACACTGTACGTCAACTAAAGCTTAAATTAAAAAAAATAAAGCTGTAACAAGAGATGAAGACGGACACAATCTCATAATAAAGGGGAAACCAAACAAGAAGATCCAACGATGGTAAATTTTTATGCACCCAACATACAATCACTGAATATACAAAACAATTAACAACAAATGTAAAGAAACTCATTTATAATAATGCAAGGAGAGTAGAGGACTTTAACATATCACTCACATCAACAGACAGAAAATCAACAAGGAAACAATGGCTTTGAATGATACACTGGACCAGATGGCTTTAACAGATATATTCAGAACACTCCATACTAAAATGGCGGAATACACATTCTTTTCAAGTGCACATGGGACATTCTGCAGAATCGATCACATTCTAGGTCACAACTCAGGCCTCAACAGATACCCAGACAGAGATTAGACCAAGCATCTTTTCTGACCACAAAGCTAGGAAACTTGAAGTCATCCAGAAAGAAAGACAGAAAGACAGAAGGACAGAAAGACAGACAGACAGACAGACAGACAGAAAGAAAGAAAGAAAGATAGATAGATTAAAGGCCACAAATAAAGGGTGGCTAAACAACATGCTACTAAACGAATGGGTCACCCAGGAAATCAATGAGAAAATACACTGCAACAAATGAAAATGAAAATGAAGATGCACTGGTAAAAACCTTTGGAATGAGGCAAAAGCAGTCTAAGATGGAAGTATATATAGCAATACAAGCCTACCTGACAGAGCAAGAAAAATCTCAAACAATCGAAACTAAACAAGCAAAGGAATGAGAAAAAGGACAATGCAAGCCTAAAGACAGCAGAAAGAAGGAAATAATCAACATTAAGGCAGAAATAAGTGATAATAGAAACCAGAAAAACACTAGACCAAATCAGTGAAACCAGGGGCTGGTTCTTTAAAAACAGTAATCACCTTGAAAACCTCCTAGGCAGACTTTTCACAAAGAAGAGAGAAAGGACTCAAGTAAATAAAATCACAAATAAGACAGGAGAAGTAACAGTCCACAACACAGAAATACAGTTAGAAGATAATATTAGGGAAAACGAGAGGCAACAAATTGGACACTCTGAGAAACATGGATAAATTCCTCGAAACACATAAACTACCAAAACTGAAACAGGAAGATACATAAAATCCAAAACCAGAAAGAAACTGAATCAGTAATAAAAAAAAATACCTCCCCCAACACAAGAAGAGTTCAGGGCCAGCTGGCTTCACTGATGAATTCTACCAAACACTGAAAGAAGAGGGGATATCTATTCTTCTCGAATTATTACAAAAAATAAAAAAGGAAAACTTACCAATTCATGTCATCAGGCCATCATTACCCTGATACCAAAACCAGATAAAAACTCCCCTAAAGCAGAAAACTGCAGGGGCCCCTGGGTGACTCGGTTGGTTGACTGTCTGCCCAACTCTTAACTTCAGATTAGGTCATTATCTTGCAGTTCCTGGGTTCGAGTCCCACATTCGACCCTGCGCTGACAGTGTGGAGCATGCTCAGGATTCTCTTTCACTCCCATCCCTCTGCCCTCCCTCACTTTTATGTATTCTAAGTAAATGAATAAACATTTCAAAATATATTTAAAATTTGTTTTAAATAAAACTGCAGACCAATAGCCTGATGAGTATGTATGCAGAAATTCTCATGAAAATATATTCAAACTAAAGTCAGCAATACATTAATAGAATCATTGACCATAATCAACTGGGATAGACTCCTGGGCTGCAAGGGTGGTTCCACATTCACAGATCAATCAACATGATGCACCACAGTAATAGAAGAAAGGAGAACAATATGATGCTTTCCACAGATGCAGGAAAAGCAGTTGACAAAATGTCACATCCATTCATGACAAAACCCTCAGCAAAGTAGATTGAGACTCAACCTACCTGCACATAGTAAAGCCCACCTGTGAAAAACCCACAGCTAATCTCATCCTCAATGGGGAAAAACTGAAAGCTTTTCCTCGAAGGTCAGGAACAATGCAGGGATGACCCCTCACACCACTGCTACTCCACATAGTATTGGAAATCCTAGACACAGCAATCAGGCAACAAAAAGAAATAAGAGGCACCAAATCGGCAAGGAAGAAGTGGAACACTCGCTATTTGTAACTGACATGATGCTCTCTATAAAAAACATGAAAGACCCCCCATAAAAATTGCTAGAAGTGATACATGAGTTTCACAAGTCACAATATACAGAAATCAATGTACAGAAATCTATTGCGTTTCCATATATGAATCATGGATTAACAGAAAGAGAAAGTAAGGAATCAATTCCATTGACAGGTGCACCAAGTACCACAACATACCAGGAATAAACCCAACCAAAGAGGTGAAAGGCCTATACTCTAAAAGCTATGAAACACTGATGAAAGAAATGGAAGAGGACACAAAGAAATGAGAATACATTTCATGTTCATGGATGAGAAGAACAAATATTGTTAAAATGTCTACACTCCTCAAAACAATCTACACATGTAATGCAATCCCTATCACCCTAACAAAACAGTTGTCACAGAACTAGAACAAGTAATCCCCAAATTTGTATGGAACGACAAAAGACCCCACACAGCCAAATAAAACTTGAAGAAGAAAAGCAAAGCTGGAGACCTCACAATTCCAGACTTTAGGTTATATTACAAAGCTGTAGTGAGCAGAACAGTATGGTACTGGCAAAAAAAAAAAAAGAAAAAAAAAAAGAAAGAAAGAAAAAGAAAACACACACAGACACATAAATCAATAGAATGGAAACCCAGAGATGAACTCACATCTATATGGTCAACTAATCCTCAACAAAGCAGGAAAGAATATCCAAAAGAAAAAAAAGATAGTCTTGAGGCACATGAGTGGCTCAGTCATGGAAGCGTCTAATTTTGGATTCAGCTCAGGTCATGATCTCAGCGTTCATCAGTTTGCAATCCGTGTCACGCTCTGCACTGACAGTGTAGAGCCTGTGTGGGATTCTTTCTGTCCATTTCTCTCTGCCCCTCTTCTGCATGCTCTCTCTCTCTCTCTCTCTCTCAAAAATAAATAAATACACTTAAAAAAAAACCGTCTCCTCAACATATGGTTTTGGAAAAACTAGACTGCAACTTGCAACACAAAACAAAACAACAACAGACCACTTTCTTAGAACATACACAAAAATAAATCCAACATGGATAAAGACCTATTTGTGAAACCCGAAACTATAAAAATCCCAGAGGATAACACAGGCAGTATCTTCTTTGACAATGGCTGTACACACGTCTTTGTTGATATATCTCCTGAGGTAAGGGAAACACAAGAAAAAGAATGGGACTTCATAAAAATAAAAAGCTTCTGTCACCAAGAAAATAATCAACAAAACTAAAACACAACCTACAGCATGATCATAATTGCAAATGACATCTGATAAAGGGCTTGTGTCCAAAATATATAATTATACACACCCAAAGAATGAGAATTCCAATTAAAAATGGGCAGAGGACACAAATAGATATTTTCCCAAAAAAGACATACAGATAGCTAAGAGACACATGAAAAGATGCTCAACAATACTGATCTTCCGGGAAATACAGTTCAAAAGTACAACGAAATAACTCATCACATCTGTCAGAATGACTAAAATCCATGAATGACGAAACCACATGTGTTGCCAAGGATGTGGGGAAAGAGGAAACCTCTTGCACCGTTGGTAGGAATGCAAACTGGTGCAGCCACTCTGGAAAACATCATGGAGATTCCTCAAAAAATTCAAAATAGAACTACCTTACAATCCAGCAATTTCATTAGGAGGTATTTACATAGAGAATACAAAAATAATCCTTCAAAGGGATACATGCACCCTGATGTTGACAGCAGCATTTTCTACAACAGCCAAATTATGGAAACTGCCCAAGTTTCCATCAACTGATGAATAAATTGAGATGTAGTATATGGAATGAAACATTATTTCGCCCGAAAAACATGAAATCTTTTCATTTGCCACGAGGTGGATGAAGCGAGAGAATGTTATGCTGGGTGAAATAAGCCTGTCAGAGAAAGACAAATACCAGGTGATTTCACTAACACGTGGAAATGAAAGAAAACAAAGGGGGCGGGAGGGGGAGGAGACAGAGACAAACAAACAGACTCTTAACTAGAAAACAAACTTAGGGGTTCCACAGTGGGGTGGGGCATGGGTGAAACAGGTGATGGGGATTAAGACATGCACCTGGGATGAGCACCCAGTGACGCCTGGAAGTGTTGCTCTATATTTATACCTGAAACTAATATTACACTCTACTTTACCACCTGGAATTTAAACTAAAGTATAATATAAGGTTAATGACACCTACCTACCAGGTTTTCTGTAGTTTTCAATCACTTCACTAGGTTGGAAAAATAACCATGAAAATTTATAAAAGCATGTAAGATGTGGGGGACAGTTTGTGCCCTTACCTCGGTCTTTGGTTCCAGCAGGACTCGGAAAGTGGGTCCCAGCTCATTCTTCTAGAAGGTCCTGAGACGAATATTTCATGTATTCACACCCTAACTGAATGCAGCTCCCGGTCTTCTGAGTTTCTGTTAGGATTTCTCCCCGGAAACAAACCTGAATCTGGAAAAAAACCATCCACGTTATCCATGATGTGATGTCGTGAGACCCCTCGATCCACGGGTCCTTTAGCAAAATACATCTTCAAATACTGTCTGGGAAAGTGAGTAATGAAACATGGGAACAGCCCACAAAATGCAAGGGCCTGTGCGGCTGACCGACTGGCCAGTGCCCAGGGAAGCCACCCAGGGCCCTCTCCTCAACACTCAGTGCAACAAGGCAGCTTCTCTCTGGTGACTCAGGAGACACCAAGTTGCTGCAAGGCTCCCAAGGTCTCCCCTGGGGAGGGCGGCAGAACCTGCTGGAAACGCAGCTCTGGTCTCTGTCCTCAGGCAAGGGCAGAGGCCCTGAGTGCTCTGGGAGCAACAGAAGCCCTTCCTGCTCTGAGGTACCCTGGGTCAGAAAAGCCGATGAGGCGCCCTCTGCTGGCAATCACCGTGCATAGAGAGGCGCCCGCCCCCAGGGTTTGTGGTGCTCGCACGCCCTCTGTTGGCCACCATGGGAATTCCTGCAATGTTGAAGGCCATGGCCCTCAGCTGAGGGACTGAAGGTGTTCTGCGCAAATAAGCCTGTTCTCCACATTGGGAGGGGTCGGAGTGACAGGGCCTGGGACACTAAGAAATCTTTTCCTTCCCCTTTCTTGTGAGTGCAGCATAAAACCACATTTATTTATGCAATGACATCATTTGTAACACTTTCAGCAATGTTCACAGAAAAACAGCCCACCTATTTACACATGCTGAACAAGAGGTAATTGTGTTTACCACCAAAATACTTAGGTTAGATAAAGAATTGACACCTTTGAGAGAGAGATACCAGCTTCCAGCTCTGGAATGAATAAGTCCTAGGGCTACAAGGTACAGCCAATGGAATAGAGTCAATCTTGTAATAATAATGTTGCATGCTTTCACATGATAGCCACACTTGTGGTTAAGTACAACATAATTTATAGACATATGGAATGACTACACTTTATGCCTAAAACTAATACAACAAATGTGTGAACAATATTTCAATAAATAATTGACATCCTTTACACTATTTTTAATGTCTCCTTCTCTGCCATTAAAAAAATCATTCCTGGGGTGCCTGGGTGGCTTAGTCAGTTAAGCGTCCGACCTCGACTCCGATCATGATCTTACAGTCCATGAGTTTGACCCCACCTTAGACTCTGCACTGACAGCTCAGAGCCTGCAGTCTGCCTCAGATTCGGTGTCTCCCTCTCTCTACCCCCTCCCCAGCTCCTGCTCTCTGAAAAAAAGAAAAAATAAACATTAAAATTTTTTTTAAATCATGCCTAATTTAGACTCTGTGAAATTCCATTTATCCCACATTCTCTAACATCACCATCTGGATGTTGAGAGCTTCTCTGAAAAGTCACTAATATCTTTGATGGACACTTGTGACAAGGTCGCATGCAACTAACAGGGAGCTACACATCTGTTACGACTTTACTGTAAGCACCTTGGCTAATATTTTCAAATTATGAAAATGAGCTGGGTCCCAGCTCATTCTTTTAAATTTTTTTTTTCAACATTTATTTATTTTTGGGACAGAGAGAGACAGAGCATGAACGGGGGAGGGGCAGAGAGAGACGGAGACACAGAATCGGAAACAGGCTCCAGGCTCTGAGCCATCAGCCCAGAGCCTGACGCGGGGCTCGAACTCCCGGACCGCGAGATCGTGACCTGGCTGAAGTCGGAGGCTCAACCTACTGCGCCACCCAGGCGCACCACCAGCTCATTCTTTTAGAAGGTCCTGAGAGTCAACATTTGGCGTCTTCACTTCCCAACTGAATGCGCCTCCTTTTCCTCCGAATTTGTGTCAGGATTTCTCCCCCGAAACAAGCCTGACCTGGAACAAACCAACCCCAGCCTCTCTGATGTGGGGTCACGGGATCCCCTGAATCCACGGATCCTCCAGGGAAATACCGGCAGGGGAAATGAGGAACAAACCAGGAACAGCCCAGAAAAAGCGAGGGACTGTGCCGCCAACCGACCACCCGCGCTTCCAGGGAAACAGCCCAGGCCCTGCCTCCCCCGCCTCGGGACTCAGCCCCACCACCTAGGAGACGCCAAGGGGCTGGGAAGCCTCCAGGATCTCCCCCAGGCCTGGGGGCGGAACCTGCTGGAAATGCAGCTCTGGCTCTTTGCCCACACTCAGAGGCACTGGGTCCTCAGAAGCAAGGAAGCCTTCCCAGCCCGGAGGCGCCCTGGATCAGAAAAGCCTAGTGGGCGCCTTCTCAGGCCAGCACTGCCCACGCAGAGGCCCGGCCCCTCCCTGGGCGTGGTGCGTGCGCGCCCTCTGCCGGCCGCCGTGGGAATTCCTGCAATGCTCAAGGCCATGGCTGCTCAGCTGGAAGTACTGAGAGTGCAAGCTGGTCCAGTGAAGCCTGTTCTCCTGATCCAGAAGGGTCTTAGCGAAGGGCTTGCTTGGGACACAAAGAAACCTTTTCCTTCCCCTTTTTACTGAGTGAAGAATGAAACCGAATTTATTGACGTAGTGATATCATGTGTAATGCTTTAAGCAGCATTCGCAGAA
>NW_024412722.1:0-4802 GCF_014898765.1 Herpailurus yagouaroundi | reverse complement strand
TTTGTAGTTGATGGTCCCACATCACAGCACAGATAATACAGATATTTCCAGTTAGTGTCAGAATATATGTCCCAGAGAAGACTGAAAAGAGGAAAATCTGAATTTCCCAGGTATAAGAAAAGCCTAAAAGGATGAATTTACTCACAGAGCTAGAGCAATTATTTATGTTGGAATATTCATTTGTTTGTAATGCTGCAAAAATAACAGATTTCCAAATTACAAGTATAGAAATTAGGGCAGATCCCTTGCTTAGGGTAAAATCATTCTGTGTGTCAATAAATAACAAAATGCCATAATCCATGCAGTGATAGTTCCATGATTTTCATATATTCATGACTCTATTCTGTATACAGTATATAAAAGTGAAAACTCTTCTGTCATCCTAAGGTTTACCATCAAAGTTACTTGGTATAATCAAGAGTCAAGTGTGCCCAAGGATCTACAATTTTAGAATAAGCAGTGAATGAGAGGAATGAATAAACACAGCTAAATAATTAAGTGGTTGTAACCTACAAAGATATCGATGACACTGATATTTAATATTCTTTGATCTATTTGGGAGAGAAATAGGTCAAGCTGATGAGGACAATATAAATAGATTTAAAACATTTGAAACTTAACTGATTTTAGTTTTACTGTGTTAGATTACGTGAAATATTCCTATGTTAATTTTAGAATATATCATAAACTAATGTTAAAATTAAAATCTATCAGAAGTTTTCATATTTCAATTCCTCTCTTTACTAAAATTACACTCAGAAAGACTTACTGGCAATCTTCCTTATTTTACAAAGAAACTTAAGGAACAAAGCTCTGTAATATAGTCCTACATTGGCCTATACATCACAATCAATACTTGATATATATGATGTTTTTCATTAATATTGCAGTTGATATCAGATACTTTAGTAGATATTAAAGTCAAATATGTATCATTTATAAAGATATGCCAAAGTTGGCTGTGCCCACAAAAGCTGTTCCTCAAAGTTTGCAATCTCAAACAGGAATAAAATTTTGTCTTCTACGCTGTAAATATAACAGAAAGTAACAGAAGGTAGTCACTTGAAACTTCCTTGAAGGAAGGTCTATTCCCATTCACTTACTGGAATTCTCCTTGACCTAGGGCCCTAACTCCCACAGAGAGCAATATAAATGGGAAACTGGAAAACCACTTTAAGAGTTCTAGTAAGTTTTGAAGTAACATTTTTTTATAAGCTCTTAGAAAAAATTTAGCTTTGATTCTGGAGAAGGAATACTTTCATAATTCACATATTAAGTGGTATTTAATACAAAACTAGAGAGGCGTGGAAGGAGAAAATAGAGAAGCTTTGAGTCCTGTGAGCTTTACCTTACCTGAAGATACAAGATGGGTATCATAGAAATCTGTATGGCTTAACACCATCTTCTATATCAGAGTGAAAACTCTAATCTCAGATCTCAGAGAAGCCAAATATAATAGTTCCACGCATTACTGTGGGGATTATATGGAATGCTGACCCTTTTAAGAGCAAGAACATTATGAAATCTGTCATGGACCTCTTTAGGCTTGCCCTCTTACAGTTTTCTTGTTTATATAACTGACAAAGCAACAGGAAACCTGACAGTTGAAAAGAGAATCATAGTCTCATGATCTACACAAAACCAA
This sequence comes from Herpailurus yagouaroundi, assembly GCF_014898765.1. NCBI lineage: Eukaryota > Metazoa > Chordata > Mammalia > Carnivora > Felidae > Herpailurus > Herpailurus yagouaroundi. Next base: position 3,157 of record NW_024412722.1, on the reverse strand, counting down.
ATGAACAACTGAATATTAAGCCCTTTTACTTTCTGCAAAGATCATCTTTGGGGAGTGGCTCTCTAGAGAGGGAATTTATAACACACTAGTCACATTGAACCTGATTTCCTATTCTGTTCCTTACTCAGCATACTGGAATTTGTTTCAAATTCTAACACATTTCCCAATTTAGTTCAAGGAGTTTTATTTGCAATAACAAGAGAAACAGAAACACAAAATGATTTGGGCAGGTTTAAGTTTGCTACTTAACTGTAATCAGAAGTAATTTTCTCTCTGATGATAAAGGAAAAATTGTGACTCTGGCCATTTGCCTTGGCTGTAAGCTTACAGAAAAGTCTAAGGAATATAGGTTAACACAAAGATTAGGAGCCTGTGCATTTAAACATATTAAATATTCCCTCCTTTTGTTTCAGACTATTCATCATCTTGACTCCAAATTGTTTGCCCCAGCTCAAGCTCACCACCACACTGAGATATGCATTCTTTAGCTATGAGTAAAATTTTTAAAATAAGAAAGACATGAAATTATCCTATTCAGTTAATTAACACTTTGGTAATATCTTTTAACTGTTCCATACTACAACATTAGCATTAAGTGGCTATACAATATTTTACATAATTAGTCCCTAATTGTTGAACTTTTAGGTATGATAAACAGAGTTACAAAGATTCTTAATACAAATTAAACCATACCCTATAATAAAAAATTCCAAATGATAGAATATGATCAAGTAAAAGTTATTTAAGAGTGGTCCAACATTATGTGTATGTGAAAGCATATATTAAAATAAATATTCACTAATTAATAGAGAAAAATATAGGAACATGTTATAAATCCAGTGATGGCAATAGATAAAACTGAACTTCATTCTTCACAAAATTAACCAGAAATAAAAGGAATTCCTTAACTTGGTGAAGAAACTCTTTAACAGATATGATTGGCGAAATCATTGTCTAATAGTAAAACACAAAAAGCATTATAATTAATCAAAGACAAAAAGGAAATGAAAGTCTCTGAGCAAGGAGACACCTAAGAGTTTGATGCCAAGTGGAAGCTATTTGAGGAGAATGGTACTAAATGAGAGGAAACTGAAAAGAAAAAGCCCAAAATCTATGTAAAAGTTTAATAAAAAAACAGGAAACAAAAATAATGGATACAAAATTTTCAAAAGCAAAATAAATCATAGGACTTATAATACCAAATATTAAAATATTTGATAAAGTTAGTGCAAGGTGGAAATAGAATCAAAAGACCTTTTTTTTTTCAATTGTTTAGGAAGATTTAAAAATTTTTTAAGTAATCTGAATAAATTAAATATGTGGAATGCATTAAAATAAAATTCAGAAAAACCAAACATAGGGAAAATTACATTTAAACTGATAAAGGAGCCCCAATGAGAAAAATGCCAGTTTTGAAATAATCAAAACCAGAGGCAAGTGGCACAGTAAAGGTACAGTTCCACATACCAATACCAGGGGATGGAAGATAACAGAAAAGGTTTGAGAAGACCTAGAACCCCTCGTCATGTTGATTGGTGGAGATCTCCTTTTGAAAAAAGAATCAACCTCAAAACTTAGAACACTAAAAAAAGGCATATCTATGAACTGCCTGACAGAGAATTTTTAAATAACTGTTATAAAGATGCCCAATGAACTAAAAGACAGATACACAATTAAATAAAATCAGGAAAATGATGAACAAAATGAGAATATCAACAAAGAGAAAGAATTTTTAAAAAACAAAAATTCTGGAGTTGAAAACTGTAAAAACTAAAGTGAAAAATTTCATTAGAGGGGTTGAACATCAGATTTGACAGGTAGGAGAAAGAGTCTGGAAGTGGAAGATGGGTCATCTGAAATCATGGAACCAAAGGTACAAAAGGCCTTATAAAACACCAGCAAGAGGATGAATATACGTCTATGAGGTCATGGAAGAAGAAGAGAGAGACAAAGGGGCTTAGCTTATTTGATGAAATAATGGCCAAAATTTTCCAAAACTCTGAGGAGAGTGATGGACATACAGAAGTTTAAATAACTTGAGCTGAAGTAAATCTGAACAGAACCACATTGAGACACATTATAACCAAACTGTCTAAAGTCAAAAATAAAGAAAGAAATCTTCAAAGAAGAAAGAGAAAAGCAATTCATCACATACATGGGAGCTTCCATAAGAATATCAGCAGACTTCTCATTTACTTTTCAGAACCCAGGAAAGTGATGGGATATATTCAAAGTGCTTAAAAAAAAAAGAAGCAATAAAACCCCCACTAACAAATTATCAACCACGAATACTGTATCAGTCAAAACTTTCATTCAAAACTGAAGGAGAGAGAGAGAAAGGTATTAAAAATGGTGGAATAGCAAGATCCTTTATACACCTCATCCCACAGGCACAACAAATTTACAACTACACACAGAGAATAATTTTCCTTTGAAAAAGGCCTGAGAATTAGATGAATAGTGCCTTCACAACAAAAGACAAAAGAGAGGCATCCAGGAGAGTAGGAGAGGAGAGTCACAGCCTTCCCAGGACTACACCCCAGATACAGTAATCCCACAATTAAGAAAAATAAAAAAAATTAGGAAACTCTCCCTCAAGGAGTAAAGGGATTGTGCCCCATATCAGGCATTCCAGTGGATGGGTCCAACAGCGGAAATGTAAGATGACTAAATGTCCAGTTTTGGAAATCTATGGTGATGAAAACCAGGAGAATTATAGAACCATAAAGAATGGATACCCAGTATTAAAGAGCTTGCATGCAAACCCATCCACTCTCCAATCCAGTTCAAAAGCACCAAAGTGAAAAGCACCTAGGCCATAAGCAAGGGAGACCCACTTTCTAACTTTAAACAGCTACTGGAGAGGCAAGAACCTGAAGGGATTTATCCAGGATGCAAGCCCTGGTTGACATAATTTTTGCAACCTCATTGTAACTTACTACGGGAGGAGCACCCAACAGGTGGCAGTTTTGATGCCTTCTCTCTAGCCTACTAGTTAGCAATGGATATCCTTTGTCCACCCTACACAGAGAGCTAGCTGTAACCAGTATAGGTAAGCATTTGTTATGTTCAATCCTTGTTCAGCATTTGATATGATATGTAAAGCAAGGCAGGGAGAGTGCCCTGAGCCCTGCCCATTATATTCAGCAGCCAGGCT
>NW_024412721.1:0-7419 GCF_014898765.1 Herpailurus yagouaroundi | reverse complement strand
AAAAAAAAAAAGAAAGTCATAGGGGTCTAACCAATGATGAGGAGTGGGGAGGGGAGAAGAAAAAATCACCAGAAGAAGAAAAACACCCTTCTTTTTCTCGTTATGACCAGATCCTCATGTGTGTGTGATGTGGGATGGACAGGACCAGAATGTGAAGCAGAGCTAGGAGACTGCATCTCCACACCCTGTGCGCATGGGGGGACCTGCCACCCCCAGCCCTCGGGCTACAACTGTACCTGCCCCACAGGCTACACAGGTGAGGCCCTTCCCAAACCACAGACATTCTGGGCTGGCCACCTCTAATCAACAGCAAGACCAGTAGAGGCATGTGTCCTAGGCCTCTGGGTCTTGGTCACCACCAAGGAGACCTGGGCATGTGCTGCAGGGACCACAGGCGATATGCAGGAGGTGGTAAGAAAAGAAAAGAGGTTGGATGGAAGACAAAAGGGATGGGGATGAGGAAAAGGAAGGGGAGATAAGTGGAGGAAGACAGAGAGAAGAGGATGCCCTTTCTCAGACCCCACTCATTTCCCTCAGGCCCCACCTGCAGCGAGGAGCTAACGGCTTGTCACTCGGGGCCCTGTCTCAACGGTGGCTCCTGTAGCCCCAGCCCTGGGGGCTATTCCTGCACCTGCCCTCGGAGCCACACTGGGCCCCGCTGCCAGACAAGCACTGACCACTGTGCCTCTGGTGAGTACCTACCATGTTCTGGGGCTGGGCCACAGGTGGATGGAGGAACTGGTCAGGGTGTGTTGGTGCCGTCTGATAAAAATCCACTGGCCACCACGAGCTGCAGTTTTGATGGGAGCAGCAGGGAGTGCGTGTATGTCCTGTGCGGGGTGTGACTAAGGTCACAGCCCACGTATGGGTAAGGAACCCAACCCCTCACAGCCTCCTCTCTCCAGCCCCGTGCCTCAATGGGGGTACCTGTGTGAACAGGCCTGGCGCCTCCTCCTGCCTCTGTGCTGCGGGCTTCCAAGGCACACGCTGTGAGGGAAGGACCCGTCCTAGCTGTGCAGACAAGTGAGCAAAGACCCCTAGAGGAAGGGAAGGGGCCCCTCAGCCTTCCCACCTTTCCTGTCCGTCTCCTCTGGGGCTCCAGGCTGCCTTGAATTCCACATCCCACATCCTTTCACCATGACTCCCTTTCTGGTTTCCTATCTCATCACCGCGTCACACACTCCCTCCCCTTTGGTTGCCGGGACTGCCTCCCACCATGCCTTGTCTCTGTCCTGTCCAGCCCCTGTAGGAACAGGGCAACCTGCCCAGATGGCCCTCAGGGTCCCCACTGCCTCTGCCCCCCTGGCTACACAGGAGACAGCTGCCAGGTGAGGGGTGCTGAGCCAAGTGTGCTGAGGAGGGCGGTGGCTGAAGGGCTCTAGAGGGAGGGTCTCAGGGACTAGAAGAGCAGGGAGAATGGGAAGGTAACCACATGAAAGGGGCTGTGGAATCTGGGATGTGAGCTCTAGCTTGAGGTTTGCGTGGAGTAGAAGTGAGGAAAGGATTTCTGATCCCAGGAACTGTTCTGGGATGTGGGGGTGGGGGAGGGAGGCTATCACCTGGCCCCAGACCATTCAGGAGAGAGCTTGACAGGTAAGGATTTTGAGCAGCTGGCAGAAGACCATCTCTGGGCCTGAACACATGACACTCAGTCTGGCCCCATGCTCTCTCCTAAACCTCAGACTCTGGTGGACATCTGTGCCCAGAAGCCCTGTCCACACAATTCCCACTGCCTCCAGACTGGGCCCTCCTTCCAGTGCCTGTGCCTCCAGGGATGGACCGGGCCTCTCTGCAACCTTCCCCTGTCCTCCTCCCAGAAGGCCGTTTTGAGCCAAGGTACTAACCCAAGGACCACCTGGGGAACAGATGAAGAGAGAACGGGTGTCCCTCTCCACCCGATCCCTAAGGGCATCCACATACAACCTTTGACCAAAACAACCAATTAAGAGTCAAAGTAACACAGACCAACCACTACTGCTGATTCTATAGCTCAGCCCTCCTATCACCATGCTCAAAGCAACTCAAGCAACACCAACCAACCCGGACAACAAGACTCCAGTTTATCACAACCCCTGAGACATAACTCCATGTGAAGCAACTCAACTCTGTCACCATCATCATAACTCAGCTAGAATGGATCACACTTAACCCAACTTCACTCAGCTGCTGCTCCCAATCATTTTCATGTTATGCCAACCCCCTTGTGAAAGAATACCCCCCCGCCTCATTCCAATGAGGTTTAATATGAGCAGTGAGGCGCCTGGGTGGCACAGTCGGTTAAGCGTCCGACTTCAGCCAGGTCACGATCTCTCGGTCCGGGACTTCGAGCCCCGCGTCAGGCTCTGGGCTGATGGCTCAGAGCCTGGAGCCTGTTTCCAATTCTGTGTCTCCCTCTCTCTCTGCCCCTCGCCCGTTCATGCTCTGTCTCTCTCTGTCCCAGAAATAAATAAACGTTGAAAAAAAAATTTAATATGAGCAGAACTCAGGAAAGAGACTACTGTGGGGTTAGGGGATGGGAATCACAGTGAGAGAACATCACAGGATGCCAATTCAGGGGACAGACTTAGGCACCTAAAGTTTCCGCTGAGTTCTTTCTTCCTTGAGACTTGTTTTAAGCCAAGAATACAGTTGCCTATAATGCTCTAATAAGTTTAACAAGCGGGATCTCTCTCCATTCTGGCAGAACAGGCAGGAGGGGGATCTTGATGTCTTAGCCTCTTCAGCACCAGAATTTATTGACTCCTCGGGCTCCAAGTGGCCTCCACCCACCCCAGGAATGGCAGTGATCCCCATGAGCCTCTCTGCTCTGTGTCTGAGGCCCCCGAGAACCTAACTTAGCTTTGTCTATCCCTGTTTGCCTTTCTTCTCAGGCACAGAAGTTTCTTCCCTGTGCCAGAATGGAGGTCTCTGCATCGGCAGTGGCTCCTCCTATTTCTGCCACTGCCCCCCCTGGATTCCAAGGCAGCGTATGTCAGGACAGGGTGAACCCATGTGAGTCCAGGCCCTGCCAACATGGGGCCACGTGCATGGCCCAGCCCACTGGGTATCTCTGCCAGGTAAGCCGGTCTAGAGGAGAGCAGTAGGGGAGACAAGCGTGGGTGGATGTGGGAAAAGCAGTGGAGGGGGCGTGTAGTGATGTATTCATTTCCCTTTCCTTTACGCACATACCCAACCAACCACCAAGTCATGCCATTTTGCCTCCTAAATCTTTCTCAATTCTGTCCTTCCTCCTTCACCCTTTGTCCCACTGCCTCAGTCTAGGCCTTTGCTGCCTTCTACCCTCCTCCACACATGGAGCACCCTCCTATTGTCCCTGCCTCCCCACTTGTCCACCTATAGGCTCAACCTTTACTCCACTACCAGGGTGCTCTGTTGAAAACGTGAAGCTGACCTGTCACTCCCCTGCTTAAAACCCTTCAGTGGCTGCCCACCTCTTTTTTAAAAAAAAAAAATTTTTTTTAATGTTTATTTATTTTTGACAGAGAGAGACAGAGCATGAGCGGGGGAGGGGCAGAGAGCGAGGGAGACACAGAATCCAAAGCAGGCTCCAGGCTCTGAGCTGTCAGCACAGAGCCCGACATGGGGCTAGAACTCACAGACCGCGAGATTATGACCTGACCCTAAGTCAGACGCCCAACTGACTGAGCCACCCAGGCGCCCCATCGTGGCTCTTTGATAGTGAAATCTAAGGCCAGCGTGACCCAGCCTTGCCTGCTTCTTAGGTCTCATGTCCCCACATCCTCGCCCTCCTACTCTCTGCTCCAGCTGCTGTTGGCTTCCCTACACACCCCTTATACTGGCTCTCCAGTGTCCTTCCCCACCCACTTCCACTGGACGGTGCTCAAGAGGTGCCTTCCTCAGGGAAATGTCCCTAACTTCTCTCCAGACTGGGTGTGGGCCTCTCCCTGGTGGTTCAGATCACTGAGCAGAAGAGGCAAAGCTGGGATTCAAGTCCAAGCAGCCTGATGCCTGTACTCAGAAGGCTGACTTTGGATAAAAGATGTGATGCAAATCCCCCAACCATCCTCTTTAACTTTTTAATTTTACTCTTTAACTTTTTATTATGACCATTTTCAAACACACAAAAGCAGTGTACTAATTAGTAGCAAACACCCCTTCACCCAACACTCAGCTTTACCTCCCTTTTCCTGAGACTCCTTCCCTCTGATATCTCCAAGATACCCCCTCACCCGCTTCTCCCAGCCCTCCAGCCACTCCTCACACTCTCTGTAATTCCCTTTTGCTCCACCTTTCTGAAGCCTGGTACTGCATTCTTACATGCTCTCCTTCCTCTTGCAAGAACTCAGCACATGGTACAGACCTCATCGATGACCCTTCTCGCACTAGCAGAAAGGTAAACAATGGGAAAATGGCTAAGGGTACTGGTTATGAAGTCACAGATTTGCACTGAATCCCAGCTCTGCCACCTGCTAGCCGAGTCATGCAGTCTTTCCAGGAATCATTTGCCTTTTCTGTAAAGTGAGAATCAAACGAGATAATTCACATACAAGTTTGTTGGGAGGGTTTTAGGAGCTTATGTATAGAAATCATGCAATAAATGCTAGCTGTCTCTCTGCTTTACTGAGAACGTCATGGAAGCAGGGAGGAGTTCTAATTTGCTTCATGTTCCTAGTGCCTACAACAGTGCCTGGCACGAAGTAGGCATTCAATAAACACTTACAAATTAATTAAGAAAGCATGGCAGAGCCTGGCTGTCAGGCGTGTGATTGAGGGAGGGAGGTCTTACCCAAAACAGAACTATGTTTAATAGCATTGTATCATAAAATGGTTTGGGAGTGCTGGAGTGGTTAAATTGCCTACTATTGAACAAGGGTATAGCATGGAGTTGAGATACAAGGGTGAAGCTACGTAGGGCTGTGAGGGATGATCAGTTGAGTGATACTCTGAACTGGAAGGTAGGGAAGGGATTGGGCAGACTGTCTTGAGCTGGCTCCCCTGTACTGTTGAGATGGGCTGGATTATTGGTTCCCTGTCTGACCCTCTTTGCCCACAGTGTGCACCAGGCTACAATGGACAGAACTGCTCAAAGGAATCCAACGCTTGTCAATCCCAGCCCTGTCACAACCATGGGACCTGCACACCCAAACCTGGGGGCTTCTACTTGCACCTGCCCTCCAGGTTTTGTGGGGCTGCGCTGTGAAGGGGACTAGATGAGTGTCTGGACCAGCCCTGCCACCCCCCAGGCACTGCAGCCTGCCACTCCCTGGCCAATGCCTTCCACTGCCAATGTCTGCCTGGATACACGGGTGAGGCCTGGGAGGGTGTGTGTAGGCATCTCTGTGGCACAGCTGAGTTGACAACCCCCACCCACAAGGCAGCCTAGTCATCATGTCCATCCCCCGCCTCCCCACCCCAGGGAATATGCCCCAGGATCCCTTCCTGTGCAGGTAGTACTGGGTCAATTCCCAGTAATGAGCTAGGAAGGGGGCAATGACTGAAGTAGCGTATGACATCTAACCCCACCCACCACAGGCCAGTGGTGTGAAGTGGAGACAGACCCTTGCCAGAGCCAGCCCTGCTCCAACGGAGGGTCTTGTGAGACAACAGCAGGACCACCCCTGGGTTTCACCTGCCACTGCCTCCAGGTAAGTAACCACAAAGCAGCCTTCTCTGTTTCCCCCAACACTGGTGCCAGGTGAGAATGCCTGAGTGGGATCCTAGAGGGGAGTCTAGGGAGCACTGGAGTGGGAATTATTGATGAGAACCAGCGCATGTTAATGGCGATGAGTGGCTCTCAGAAGTAGTTCAGGGGGGCAGGCAGGATCAGGTGTTAGCATGAATGGATTTTCAGAAATCATTGGCACTGCCTAAGGTAAGGCCCCAGAGTCAAGCTGGGCGACCTTGGGTAAGTTCTTTTACCTATGTGTGTGTGTGTGTGTGTGCGCACGCGTGGACCTCAGATGCATGAAATCAGGTTAATCTTAAGCCTTTGTTCATGATACACTATCATCATTGGTTTGTGCACGGCATTCTTTTTATTATTCTTACAACATAATACCCAGGAACCTAACCTAAGAATTGCAACAGTAACGATGACTCACATGTACTTATGTCTTCCTCTATCCTCTTCCCCTTCCAGAGAAAGAGAGTTTATCACCCTATGTCCAAGGATTAAGATAATATTCATTTACTACCACTCTATTAAGTGTTTAGTCTTCCACGTTGTTGCACACAGCGGTGATTCATCTGTTTTCACTGTGTAATATGTCATTATGTGAAAAAACCATGGGCCATGGTTTCAACATCTATAAAATGACTTGATATAAACCTGATGTTCTCTGAGGCCCCTTCCAGATATGAGATTCTAGGGCCATCTGTGTTATCTTAACCCGAGAGTTTGCTTGAGGGGGAGTAGGAAGAATAATACAAGAGCCTTCCCCAACCTCTCTCTCCTCTCCACAGGGTTTTGAGGGCCCCACCTGCAACCACAGAGCTCCCTCCTGTGGCCACTACCACTGCCACCACGCCGGCCTGTGTCTGCACTCCCCCAAGACTGGCTTCCCACCCCACTGTGCCTGCCTCAATGGCTACGGGGGCCCTGACTGCCTGACCCCACCTGCTCCTCATGGCTGTGGCCCTCCTTCTCCATGCCTACACAATGGCAGTTGCTCAGAGATCCCTGGGCTGGGGTCCCCAGCCTTCCGATGCTCCTGCCCTCCCAGCTCTCCAGGGCCCCGGTGTCAGAGGCCTGGAGCAAAGGGATGTGAGGGCAGAGGTGGAGATGGGGCCTGTGATGCTGGCTGCAGTGGCCCTGGAGGAAATTGGGATGGGGGAGACTGCTCCCTGGGTGTCCCGGACCCCTGGAAGGGCTGTCCTTCCCACTCCCGGTGTTGGCTTCTCTTCCGGGATGGGCAGTGCCACCCACAGTGTGACTCTGCAGAGTGTCTGTTTGATGGCTACGACTGTGAGACTCCTCCAGCCTGCACGTGAGCCTAAAACCCTGACTTCAGGTTGGCGGTGGGTAGGCCTCTAAGTTACAGTGTGACCACAGCCTCGGGCTCCAGGCAGTTTCCACCCTTGATAACCATTGCCAAGTAGGGGTGGAAGACACTAGGCTCCAGCCCAGGGGAATAGGGCAGCATCAATATTTAACATGGGGACCAGGAAGGAAGGCACTGCCTCTGTCTGGGCTCCTAAGAGTTGTGAGAGCTCTGGCCTCAAGCCTCTCTAAGACCTGTTGCCATGGAGTATCTCCCCTAACAACCAGCACCCCTGAGGGAAAAGGTCTTTGGACTCTCCTTCAGGGAGACAGGAGAGCTTTGGAGGGTAGGGAGAAGGGACAGTCTTAGGAAACAAGGGTGTCATAGACATTAGAGTGTCTCAACTACCTACCACCCAGGGCCTGACTAAGCCCATTGCTCTGGAGCTGTACCCACTTAGCAACCTGTGCCCTAGAGG